>NC_056726.1:1763153633-1763453633 GCF_019279795.1 Protopterus annectens
TCTGGAAAGGGTTAGTCATTGGTGCTGTATGTGTGCATATCTGTAGTTTACAATTTAGTATGCTGAAATTTAGCATTATTAAGGTTTTAGCCTTATGTGTTTCAGTCAAGTGAGTTTTCAGTATTTTGAATTTTCGATGTTATGGGCTCAATCAAATGAATTTCAGTCAAATGAAATTTCAATCATGTGCAGTAGATCCACACACACATACACACACACACACACACACACACACACACACACACACACACACACACACACACACACACACACACACATACATATGTATATGTGTGATTGCGTTGACGTACATTACAGCAGTGGTATATAACCTTCGTGGACCTTTACAGTCATGTTACGATGCAGCATTTGACACATTCTAACATGAGTGTATAAGTCATAATGCAGCATCTGATGGCTGCTCTGAGATGCTGTCTTGATGACTCTGGATAGCATTTCAGCAGGTATTTGGGACAGTTGGCTCATTTACATACTTACTGAGCGCTGTATGCCAAACTGGTGGTCTGTTACATATTATTTTTACTCTGTTGCAGCACTGTTGTTGCATAACTTTTTTTCTATGCATTCACTCTATATACTGAATGTTGGGTGGTTTGCAGCAAATGCAAAAATTTTTTTACTGATCAGGTTAGTTACAAGTGGAACTGTCTTGCCAAAGTGGTGTGTGCTTTTAAAAGCCACCTGACAAAAGAAAGCTTGCTTTAGGTTTAAGAGAAAGGAATAGCTCACATTTAGGAAAACAGACTGAATATGCTGCATAAAATTGATACTCTAGCTCAGCCACAGACGTCTGTGAATTATAACATGCATACAGCAGAACTTTAGCTAGTTCATCTAGTGGTCTGCACAGTTTCCCATAGTGGTGCCCAGATTGATTCAAAGTTAAGGAACAAAAAAAAAGACTTCTCAACGTTAAAGATAAAAAAAAGTCTTCTGGTCTGAAACTGCAGAAGGCTGCTTTATGTAACAAGCTGCTTGTTACAGTTAAATCATCACACACTGAGTTCTTCAGTGCTTCACCTCAGCTGTGACTGCAAATGCAGTATTGGCATTCATTTATGAAGCCACAAAATCCTCATGAATTCATAAAGCAACTCCAATACTACAAAACTGCTGCATCAACATCTACTGATTACACCCCATAACAGCTTGTACTCAGAGCAGTCTGCCACAGTTACAGCCCTGGACTACACAGTTAGAATGTGGGTTATGATGTCATGGTTATACGACAACTAACTGATGGAACTTTCATCTACAGCAGTACCATTGATCACAAGCTGTTCAAAAAGGAAATAATTGAACTGATAAAATGTAATTCAAAACTAAAGCATCATGCTCTTTTTAAGTGCTTTTTGCAGGAGCAAGTCCCCTTGCACCCCCCACATGATGTAGGGGCAGTAGTTTTATTTTATTTTACTTTATTTGTTTTCATGAGTAGAGCACTGATCTCCATGGACCTATTTCAGACTCAGCTCAAAAGCAGTGTCTGATTAAGTACCTTGATCAGAGTCATACTGTTAAGCAATGGAAATGCAGGGACTCAGACCTTGCACCACTGGAACACAGAAAACAGCTTATTAATCCTCTAAGCCAAATGCCAGACCCCATTACCCCACTTGTATGTACATATGTGTGCATGTATATATATATATATATATATATATATATATATATATATATATATATATATATATATATATATATATATAGTTATGAATGTCTAAGCCAAGACTGAATGCTGAAAGGAGCATTGGAAAAAAAAACATTGAACAAGCAAAAAAATGAAAACAAACAACCCCCCCCCCAGTATTTTTGCAGGGGGACAAGTACTTCTACACCACATATGAGGGGGACCTTGCCCCCACACCCCTAGCTATTTATATATACCAACTCAAAGATCGTACTACAATGAGGAAAAGGGCAAATTCTTATACGCTGCTGTAGCGCGATCTTGCTTAAAATGTTGCTGTCAGGAAGAAAAAATAGAGTAAAACAGTGTTCACTTTTATGAGCATTTGCTAATAGCTATTACACCTATATATATATATATATATATATATATATATATATATATATATATATATATATATATATATATATATATATATATATATATATATATATATATATATAGATCTAGGACTATTGAACGAAAGTTCAATAGTCCGAATCCACAATCACTGAACTAACTTTAACGAAAGAACTTTGACCGAAAAAACGCTTTCGTTAAAGTGTGTTAAAAAAAACAAAACAATAAATCTAATTTTATGCAGGGGGGCAAGCCCCCCTGTGTCCCCCACACCCCCTACTTTAATATTCTCTCTCCAAGATCGCACTACAGTGAGGAAAAGGGAATATTCCCTTATCTGCACCATAGTACAATCTCCGTAACAGGCATACTTACGCAAATGTGCTTTCGGTGAAAAGCACTTTCGCGTAAGTATGCCCGGCCGATAGTGATTTGGTGATGTTGTCGTTCGGGGATCAGTATGGATCCCAGATATATACATATATATATATATATATCTATATATAAATATATATATATATATATATATATATATATATATATGTATATATATATATATATATATATACATATATATATATATATATATATATAGATATATATATACATAATATATATATATATATGGGTCTACTTCTATTCACTGACAGCCCATTTCACTGAAACCCATTTGGTTGACAGCTCATTTCATCGACAAACATTCTAGGTGGGGGGCTGCGCCCCCCACACACCCCCAATGTGGGGGGCTGTGCCCCCCACCCTCCCCCAACTATATATAACAGGGTGGCCTAATGGTTAAGGTGTTTGCCTTACAAACACAAGGTGCAGGGTTTGAGTCTCGCAAGGGATAATTGGCTAGGCTTAAAATGTCTCACAAGGACAGTTAGCTTAGTACTGATCTATGAATCTATGAATCCACAGTCGCACAACAGTGGGGAGGGGGGCAAAACCCAGGTTTTTGCCTTGAATACTTTTGCCAATGAAATGAGCTGTCAACCAAACGGGTTTCAGTGAAATGGGCTAATGGGCTGTCAGCGAATAGAAGTAGATCCATATATATATATATATATATATATATATATATATATATATATATATATATAGATAGATATAGATAGATATAGATATAGATAGATATAACTATAGATATATAAATATATTTCTCTATATATGGCTCTATATCATTTTGTCGAAAGTAGACTTGATTGACCCATGAACAGTTAAAAAAAGACTGAAAACTCACTTTGTTGAAAATTGTTGAACTGTATAGATTGCATTGTTGATGTGTTTTTGATCACTGGAGCTGTTAGGGATATGATTTTGAAGACTTTGTATGGATTGGCAATACCCACTGTCATTATTAAATAAGGTAAATTTATATGGTCATTCAAATCAGGTGACTGTGTAGCATTTTGTTTAAGCTGCATTGCAGTTCATAGTTTTCTAAGATATTGCTGTAAGTTCTTCATCAATGCCCATTTCCACTTTTAGTAATATACTGAAGAAGAATTTCCAGTATCTAATGCAGTCATTGAGGTAGAGATGTAAAGCATTACTCTAATTTTTATTTTTTTGGCATAATTAGTCTCATAAATCAGTTGTGTCAGTCTACATCTGGTCTTCCCCACTTAGAAGGTATTGTAGGCTGTGCCCCTGCCAGAATACTCAGTGCCTGCTGGTTTACAGGTGTAATGTCTACTTACTGACATTGCATTTGCAAGAATCAGGACTTTGATGCAAGTGCCCTGCAGAATGAACCTGCACTTGGTCTGTGTGCAGTCTGGTTATTAACATATATACTTTCTAAAGCAATTTTGAAGTTAATATATTTCCTGTGCACAAACCTAAAAACAAAGCCTATTACTTTAAAAAAAATCATGATCCTCTGAAAGGATTCAAGAACTACCAATACATTTTTGATATCTGTAGAGTCAACTGTGCATGAAATTTGTAAAGTTACCCGAGCAAACATCAGTACAATTAAAGTAAAATTATCCTGTGTAAGAAGGAGCAAGATCCATGTATCTCATTCTTACCACTTCGTCGTCTACTATTTTGTTTACCCTCTGTCTGGCATATAATTTTTTTTAAAGAGCATGATATAAAGTATTGATTTGCAGTAACACTGAACACCTTACATTGATGCTTGAACATCAAAACTATATTTAATTAGCAGAAACTGCATTGATTGGAAAATAAAAATAAAATGTACCCTTTTGTGATGGATGAACTAAAATATATATATATATATATATATATATATATATATATATATATTTCAAAGGAAAGACTGTATCACTACCTTGCAGACACACTTTGCACAGTGGTACTGTTAGTAAGGTAATGAGTAGCCTTGATGTTAGCGATAGGGGGTGGGTTAGTGTTATGGATAGATTTCCTGTACCACCTTACCCATGTGTGCTAACCTTAATGCTAACATTAACACCGACCCTAATTCTAGTTTTCATCAGTAATATCTAAACAACTTAAATTTTAAGCTATCACTTCATAGGTGGTCAAAAAGTGGTTGTGTTTTGAAATTTTGATCACTTCCTCTGCACTCTTCATCATCTTCCACTACCAAAACCTTTTGGACTCTGTAAATCTGTTTGAATCTCTTAAACTCTTTTGTAGGACTCTGATTGGCTGTACTGAAGATTCAAACATTGTTAGAGACTGCAGTACTGAATTTAAAACTACTTAAAGCTTATTAAAATATCTGAACATATAATGTAATAAACAATGCACCCACCTGTAACTGTTCAAGAATATATCTTCAAGAAGGTCTTAATTTAAGTATAAATATTACATCTACATTGTCATTCAAACCACGTGATTGAGTAGCATTTAATTTAACTGCCACTGAAGTTCACAATTTCTAATGTGCTGTCATAATATCCTCCCCTGATATCCAGTTTTATGTATTTTAAATTCATTAATGCTCATCACATGTGACTGGTATTTAATACTTGTATGGTTTTTAGCAAGTATTTCAAAAGGCTGTCTATGTTTTAATGGTTTCTCTGAAAAAGCCTTTGTATGGAAAGTTTGGAAAAGAGTAGTTGATATTTCCATTTCCTGAATTTTTGTTTCAGTGTTTTAGTTTGGATACTCACTAGCAGTCAGCTTTGCTGTTTTTTTATTTTAGTTTTGTGAGTTCATTGGTGTGACCAAATTGATATACCAGAAGTTGTTTCCAGTACATCCTCAGTGCAACTTTTTTATTTTGGACAAATGATTATGATCTTTATTTACACTGCCAATAAACCTATATTCTCTCAGGTATTGTCCAGCACTCAAACTGTAGTCACTAAAGGGAATCACAGCATATTGTTATAGGAACACCAGACTGACTTTTACTTCTGTTGGCTTGAAGGTTAATTTGTGAACAACACAACAGCTGTGGTTAGATTTTTCAAAATGGCCATTCAGTCCTTTCTCCTTGAAGGTAGAAGGGATTTGTTATGTTAATGCAATTGTTGGCATTGATTTTTTAAACTGTTGAAACTGTTACTGAAGAAAATCAGTTATGAATGTTAGATTTGGGATAGTACATTTTTAAAGGAATATCTAAAACTAAAGAGAGTGGAGATGAGGCTTTGGAAGTTTATGCTCTATGACAGCATTGCAATGGACAGTGAACCATATCTGGAACATAGCAATTACTTTGTTAATGTGGGTATGGGTCTTACTGAAAATGAATTAGACATCAAAACAAAAGAAATTCAGAGTTTGCACAAGAAAGTTGAGACAATAAACAATAACAATGTAAACAAGGAATATGTGATTTTTAACAAAATGTTAAAGGTCAAATCCCACACATTTGGAAAAGAGAAAGAGAGAGGGAGAAACAGAGAAAGGGAGAGATATCCAATCTGAATACAACACTGACTTTTTTAGAAATAAGGACCCTATCTCAGTCAGAAGATCCTCACAATGGTTGGGGTTGCTTAAGGACACACACAGTCATCAGCAAGGTCAAAGTCTCCAGCACAGTGAATCAGAGCCCTACAAGAGGTGTTAACTTGAAGTGGCACATTTACAGAGAACAAGAAGTTATACCAGGGGGAGAAGACAATAGATACAGACAAATTAATGGATCGATATTTCAGAACACAAACACTTTTGACCACCAAAGAAGTGATAATGTGTACTCTAAGTTATCTGATTATTACAAATGAACATTAACTTCTGAGAAAAGGTATGCACCTTTTGCCAGCTAAGAGAACAAATTTAGTGGACACTTCAGAAACTTTATGGTGGGAAATTGAATTACTTATTTCATGGCAAGTCCCTTTAGTTATTTTTAAAATGTAATATAAGAAGAACATGAAGTTGTTCTAACACCCTTAATGTAACACTGTGTCTGCTTTTGAACATATGTGTTCTGGTTTTGAACCTTTCCAATTTTGACCTGGTCTCTCACGCTTCTACATGAAGACCCCAATACAGCTTACAAATGTCTTCTCCAAAGACAACTTGTCATTCAAAATAGATTCTTCCTCCTCATCAGTGAGTTCAGAAATCCATTAAAACAGACTGGATGACAACAGAGCTCAAACAGCTACTCAGACATAGATGGTACTTAGCAGATTTGGAAGCAAAATGCCACTACTGAAAACCACACACAATATAACTCTTTAAGCAGCCAAAAGAAACACACCAAACACCAGGAAAAGATTAATATAACTTTTTACTGATGCATTCCGGTATCACGGCTTTCACCTTTAAAGGAATAACCATTTCCATTAAACAGCTGCTTATATGCTCATACATCATAAATTTTAAAATTGCTTTCAGCCAATGATCTTTATACTTCCATTAAAACAGTATCAAAACACTTAAAGTGCCCCTTCCATATTACTTGTATAAACATATAAACCATGCATAAAAACACATATACTTAAATAAGTGCAAAAGTATTGCCCTTCATTGTGTATGTGCTCTGATTATACAAATGCCCCAATATCTCCTATACCCTATATAACCATATACAAAAAAAATTCCATAGACTGACCATAACGAACAGGAGAAAGCAACATAACATTGTATTATGCATTCATGAATGATTTCTACGTGCCTCATCATGATTGATATTATTAATATTTAAAAGCTTTGACACCATGTTGGTCACTGGGAAACAGAATGTTATGTCAGAACATAATTTTGTCCTAACGGAACTGTAAGCTCAAATTCAATTCAAAATTCAATCCCTGGGACAACGTGTTCTATAATTTATAATGCATTTAGTCTCCCAGTGAACAACATGTAGCAAAAGGTGCACTAGAAGCACTTTCCTTTTGAAAGTTGCAAGTTTCGTAAAGGGCCAGTGGGACTATGATTTTTTTAATATAAGCCTACATGGATCTGGAATGTACTTTTGTATATATGGGTTTATAGAAGATTTATTTTTTGTACGGACTAGATTAGATCAATATTTTCAGCAATTGGTTAGAGAGATGAACAATGGTACTATCCTTCTGAAGAACAGCACCGATTTTTGACACTATTTTCATTGATGAACATATGAAGCTTCAGTCATGTGTGTGTGTGTGTGTGTGTGGGGGGGGGTGAGTGTTTCAGTATATGTACACAGACTTGTAGTGCTCATCATGAACACAGTTAAGGCATCATCATCAGAAATCTATTCATCAGTATTAGTAGCCTGGCATTGGTCAAACATACAAAATTCTAAAGAAAATATTTATAAAAAGGATAACCAGGCAGAGGTTGAGCAAAATAGTAGAAGTAGTGGTAAGACTGAGGCACACTAATTTTGTTCCTGTCATTCAGAGTACAATCATATTTTAATTGTACTAATGTTTGTTCTGCTGATTTTAATACAGTGTTACACATTTCTTACACAGTTAACTCTATAGACATCAGAAAGATTATTATTAATAATTGGAGAATCCTTTCAGGGGAGATCTGTTGAAAGAAGTAAGATCTGTTTGTGCTTAGGAAAGGTATCAATTTGAAAACTATTTTAGAAAGCATAGATGTTGATAACAAGAAGTGACACAGACTAAGCGGTATGTGCAAATGCAGTTTAGGAAAAACTAAGTTGTCCCGGTCCCTCGAGTAAGGGGGTAAAGGGGTATGAGGAGGGTATAGTGGTAGAAAGGAAGGTAAGGATTGTAGTTGGTTAGCATAGTGGGTTTGTTGTGGTGAAAGGGTTAAGGAGAGAGGGAGACGTAAAAGGAAGTGAGGTAGGAGTAGGTGGGACTTCTGACAGTATTAAGTGTTTGGGATTAAAGGAAGTAGGCACATTTGGCATGGGTTGGTGGAGTAACAACTAGCTTACTTCCAGATGACCTGTAGGTCAGTCCCCCCTTTGGTGTTTTCTAGAGGTTAATTTAAGGTGAGGCTGGAGTCTGGGAATATTGTTTGAGCTTACTTGTAGGGAAGGATGATAGAGTACTGTGTGTGTGGGTGTGTGCACGTGGGTGAATGGGTTGGGGGTGGATAAAAAGAATTAATAAAATATATATATATAATGAAGTGGATGGGAGTAGTGCTAGGCTTAACTGTGTGTTGAGGTTTTCTTTGCTCCCTGTCATCCACGGGTCTCCTGGGGATTCATCAGGCATTGTTTCAGTGGGGCCATGCGGTTGAGTGACATCCGTGGGGGGAGGCTGGGCCTGTAATTAGCTCCGTCGGGAAGTAGGCCGTCGGTGCCAAAAGAGGAAGGTGTTCTCCCAGTGGTAATGGTAGGCAAAGGGGGGGGGGTCCATTGGTGTAAACTGGTCCCATTTAGGTTGGGCGGTAGTGGTGGATCATCCCCTCATGCTCCCTAGTTGGTTCGTGGGCTAGTTGTGTTCGTTTCTGGGGTCAATGGTTCTCTCGGTGGTTGTGGTAGGGGGTAGCATTGGGGTATAGTGGTGGATCATCTCCTTGGTGGTCCATCGTTGTGTCTGGCTTCATCTGCATTGTTGGTAGTGGTGGATTTTCTGTTCATGCTCCCTGGGGGGGGGGGGTTCATGGGTGTCCATCTGTCTTCTCTGGTTTATCTTCAGGATGGTGTTGCAGTCGTCTAGGCATCCCTCCGTCCTGGGATTCGGTGGTGGTGGTGGAATATCTTCTCCTTGGTGGGTTTGTGGGCAGCTGTGTCTGTATATGCTATCCTGGTGGTTGTGGCAGGCGTTCGGGGGTCCATCATGCTTCTTCGTCGGTGGTGATAGTGGTGGATTGCTTTTTGTGCTCCCTGGTGGGTTTGTGGATGTCAGTCCATCTTTTTCGGTCCTTCCAGCTTCATAGCATCGCAGTCGATCAGGTGTCCCTTCGTTCTGGATTTCGGTGGTGGTGGTGGTGAAATGTCTTCTCCATCCTCCCTGGTGGTGTAGTGGGTTTCTTCTGCCATTCTTTCAGCTGTTAGGTCCGAGCGCTGGTTTGCGCATGTGCACTGCATTGCTTAGCTGTTACTGCTATGGAGGATCGTGCTGGGAGGGAAGATAAGTGTTTTTAGGCTTGTTTGTGTGATTGGTG
Source organism: Protopterus annectens (assembly GCF_019279795.1). NCBI lineage: Eukaryota > Metazoa > Chordata > Ceratodontiformes > Protopteridae > Protopterus > Protopterus annectens. Next base: position 1,763,163,169 of record NC_056726.1, read on the forward strand.
ATGAGATTGGGTGGCTGGTAGATAGGGATATAGTTAGAGGGACTTAATTAACTAATTAATTAATTAATTAATTAATTAATTAATTAATTAATTAATTAATTATTTTTTTTTCCCTCTCCTCCATAGATACACATGGGGAGGGATATTGATAGGAGATATGCTAGGATTAGGAAGGGGTACTAATAGTGGGAGGTGTGGCTGACAGGGTGGGTGAAAGGTGACAGTGGGCAGGCAAGGGTAAGTTAAGGTGTGGGGGCAAGGCAATACTAGGGGTTGTGGGGGAGTAGGGCAGTTGGGCTTATAGAATAGTTCTAATATTTTGTTTCTCTTTTACAGATAGCCAAATTAGCAGAGCTAAGGCAGAGGTGGCAAGCAATTGTGGCCCAAGCAGAGGAGCTGTTCCAGGAGGCGGCAACATCGGAGGTGGTACAGGAACCTGAACAGACCCCAGGTCGGAAGAGGTGACTCACGGTGGTGAGAAACCCAGCCAGGGGGAAAAAGCAACAGGCATTGCAGCACGTGATAGCAGTGGAGACACTGGTTCCCAGCAAATCGCAAGACAAAGGTGCAGGTAATGGTTTTATTATGGCAGCATTGTCGGGGGAGTTAAGGGTTGAGGATTGTGGGGTGGGGAGGAATGATGACTTGTCAGTTGGGGATCTCAGGGGCAGTGTGCAGGGGATAGAGGAGGCACAGATGCAGCTAGCACAGGGTACCAGGTACCCAGTCAGAGATGCAACGAGGGAGCAGTGGGTTCTGGGGACAGTTTGGGCTTGGGCTCAGAGGTAGGCTCTGATTTTGGGCTGTGGCCTGGGGACTGGTTGTTTACCCAGTCTTTGGGGCAGGGGACAGGAGCAGTGTTTCTGACTCTGCACATTCTGGGTCTGGTTAAGGAAAAAATTTGGAAAGGGGAGTATGTGGATTTGTTTGAGCTGATCAATGTGGAAGGGGTCTAATGGCTAGTGGAAGCAGAGTCCTCTAACAGTAAAGACTTGTTAGCGGCCTTAGCAGCATTGGGAAGGCAGAGGGTAGGTAAGCTTCGCCCTAGGACATGGGATAATTGGGTGGTTGGCTTTATTTATTTTATGGCAGTGCAGCTGGAGAAGGACAGGTCCTTGGCTCTGCTGCTAGACTATTTCCTTACCATTCATGAGGTGCAATGGTTAAGGCTGGGTAATGTGTGGCTCTGGTATGATCAACGTTTCCGCAAATGGAAGGCTGTGGACCAGTCACTACGTTGGGAGGTGCATCATCCAGATCTATGGTTGGCTACGATGATGGATAGTTATGGGGGCTTTAACAGAAGGTTGAGTGTGCTGGAAACAGCAGGTGTGTGTTGGTCATTTAATAGTGGCTCCTGTTCATGGGTGGGGTGCAAATTTGCCCATGTTTGTTCGAGATGTGGAGGGGGTCATTTGGCCACTGGCTGTGTTCGGCAGGATTTGTCCTGGAACTCTAATCTTATGGATCGTGAGGGTGGATTTGGTGGGCAAGGCTTTCAGCCAGCCCGGGGGAGGGGGTAATTTTCATGGGTCCCGGGGAGTTGGACTCTGGTTCTTAAGAGGCAATAGAGGGAGGGGCGCCATTTCCTATTAAAGTGGAGGTTCTCCGGAGTATGCTTCATCGGTTTCCTGGCTTGGCCATCAAAGAGGAGATAATACAGGGTTTTCAAAGGGGGTTTCCTATTAAGTCCACCATGGGAAGGGGTGGGGGGGTTGCAAGAATTTACAATCTGTTCAAGGTAAAGAGGACATCTTGGAGGCTTTACTGGAGAAAGAGAGTAGGGCGGGGCGGTTATTGGGTCCTTTTGACAGTCCGCCTTTTAGTATTTACAGGTTGTCTCCTTTGGGGTTGGTGCTGAAGAAGCAAGAAGGGGAATTCAGAGTGATACATCACTTGTCTTATCTGGAAGGGAATTCAGTAAATGATTTTATTGCAGAAGAGGAGGTTAGGGTGCATTACGCTTCCTTAGATGATACATTGAAAGTGATTAGGGAATTAAGGGAGCCATGGTTGGTCAAGGTCGACACTGAGTCGGCTTTTCGATTGTTGCCTATTAGGAGTGAGGACTGGCCACTATTGGGAATGCGGGTAGGAGATAAGTACCACTTTGATAAAGCTATCCCTATGGGTTGTTCAGTGGCATGTGTGACTTTTGAGAAGTTCAGTACAGTATTGCATTGGATTTGGCAGCAGAAAGTGGGGACTCAAAAGGCAGTGCATTATTTAGATGATTTTTGTTGGTGGGTGAAGGAAGGGTAGGAGCACAGGAGGGTTTGCGGGAGTTTACGATTATGTGTGAGGAGTTAGGGGTATCATTGGCTCAGCATAAGATGGAGGGTCCAGCAAGGGCATTAGAATTCCTAGGATTAACAGTTGATGTGGTGTGGGGACTGTTTTGTTTACCAGATAATAAAATAGAGAGGCTTAGGTGGGTGATACGTTCGGTGTTGGGTAAGGATAAGATTTGGATTCGTTCAGCTATGGAGTTGCTTGGGCTTTTGAATTTTGCCTGTCGAGCAGTACACCCAGGGCGAGCTTTTTGCAGGTCACTGGCATATTTGCTGAAAGGGGGTAAGAGCAAACACCATTGGGTTAGGGTAACCCAACTGGTGCGGGAGGACTTGGGGTTGTGGAATGGGTTTTGCAACAATTTATTTGGATATCTTTTTGGCAGTCAGACTGGGTGGGGCAGGAGGATCTTCAGTTGTTTATGGACGCAGCTGGGGGTGCTGGCATGGGGGCCTATTTCAGGGGTCGGTGGTTTGTGGCTGAATGGCCTCGGGATTGGGAGGAAGTATGGAAGCAGGATGTGGCCTTTCTGGAATTGATGCCTATATGGGCAGCTTCGGTGGTGTGGAAGGAGCAATTCAGGGGCAAACGTGTAGTTTTTCATTCTGACAGTATGGCTGTAGTGAGGGTATTGCAAAAGAAGACATCTAAGTTGAGCTTGTTATTGTTGGTATTACGTAAATTGGTTTTGCAGAGCCTTCTAATAAATTTTTATTTTACAGGAGTGCATGTGCATGGCGTAAGGAATGAGATTGCTGATAGCTTGTCCCGATTTCAGTTTTGCAGGTTTCGAGGGTTGGTTCCATGGGCGGAGGAGGTGCCAGAAATCCTGCCAGAGGAGGTGTGGAATCTTGGGTCGATGTAGCCAGGCAGTTGGTATGGCATTCCTGGGCCCCTTCTACAAGGAATGTGTATGGTAAGGCTCTTTCTGATTTTAATCAGTTTATTTTGCAGCTGCCAGAGGAGGAAGGGGTATGGTTGGAGGAATTACTACTGCGATATGTAGCTCGTGCTTGGGGGTTAGGCAGGGCTTTGCAGATGGTTAAGGTGGATTTGGCTGTGATTAGCATTTTCACTAAGGTAGCGGGGTTGCAGGGTTTCACTAAGTCTTGGGCATTAGGGCATATGTTGAAGGGTTGGGGGAGAATGGTGGTGGAACGTAAGGATATTCGATGGCCACTTACGAGAGCTATATCGAGAGTTTTTTTGAAAGGGTTAGGTTTGTTGCAAAAGGGGTCTATGGATTATTTTATGTGGGGTACGTTATGTACATGGTTATATTTTGGCACTTTTTGTATTTCGGAGTTGTTAGGCTCATTATGTTGGAAGGATGTCATTATAGGGGAGGGCGAGGTTACTATTGCATTAAGGAGGTGTAAGACAGATCAGTTGGGTAGGGGATGTGTGGTGGTGCTTAAAACTGACAAGAATCCTTACATTTGTCCAGTAATGTGGGCTAAAGAATTTATGAGGAGGCAAAAGGGGAGTGTGGATCAGTTAATTTTTTGTTCAGTGGATGGGAAGGTGGTGTTGAGTAGTAGATTCATACTTTTGGTGACGAAGGTTTTATGTTGTATGAGATTTCCAGTGGAGAGGTTTGCAGCTCACTCATTCAGGATAGGTAGGGTTTCAGATTTAGTTAGAGAGGGTAGTTCTATTGAATTGATTAAAGGAGTGGGGAGGTGGTCTTCAAATGCATTTTTGTCTTATATTAGATAAGTTGTGGTCTGATTATTAATTTTTCTTCTTTTCTTTTAGGGAAGCAAATAATCATCTTGGGGCATTCGTTCATCCACTGGGCAGAGAAGCGTGCTTTAGTTAGGGATGATGAGGTAAATTTGGGTTTAGCACATTTAGGGTGGTCAGTGTCCTGACATGGTGCTAGGGGGCTTAGGTGGGATGGGTTGTTACATGAATTTTAGAGGGCTAAACTGAAGGTGGGTTGTCCTTGTATACTAGTCATTCATTTAGGGGGCAATGACTTGGGCATTGTTTCTAAAAAACAATTGGTGGACATTATGCTGCAAGGTTTGATGAAATTACAGGCATTGTACCCAGGTATGGAAATTGTGTGGTCAGAGTTGGTTCCGCATTTGTGTTGGAGGGCTGCATATAGTTATAAGATGACTGAAAGGGTTAGAAGGGTGTTAATCAAAGGTTGGCTAGGCAATTAAGGATTTTGGGGATGTATCCTATTGGCCATAGAGATTTTGGGGATGGAGAAGAGTCTTGGTATCAAACAGATGGAGTACACCTTAATGACATGGGTCTGGATCTTTTTAATTTGCATCTGAAACTCTTTTTAGAGGATATGATTGCAGCTAGGGTTTAGAAGGGGGAACAGCCTGGGATCAGGCTGGTGGTGGAGAAGAGGGACAGGATTGCCCTCTTCTGTTCCCCCCTCTAAAGAAGTTGGTTATTGGTTTATGGTTTGGTATGCTGGTGAGGTGAGTAGGTACGCTACCTCTTTATGTGGGAGAGTAGGTACACTGCTCCAGTGGAGAAGGTATCAGGGTGAGTTGGTATGCTGCCTTGAGGTAAAGTTCATCCAGGGTGAGTGGTGACGCTGCCCGGAGATCATCGTTGCTGAGGAAGATAATTAATGTTGTTTTTTGTGTTTATAGTTCATTGTATAATACAGTTCAATAAAAGGTCGTCAAATGTCTTTATGTGTGCGGTTATTTAAAGGGGAGGCAGGACAAATGCAGTTTGGGACAAACTAAGTTGTCCCGGTCCCTCGAGTAAGGGGGTAAAGGGGTATGGGGAGGGTATAGTGGTAGAAAGGAAGGTAAGGATTGTAGTTGGTTAGCATAGTGGGTTTGTTGTGGTGAAAGGGTTAAGGAGAGAGGGAGATGTAAAAGGAAGTGAGGTAGGAGTAGGTGGGACTTCTGACAGAACTAAGGGTTTGGGATTAAAGGAAGTAGGCACATTTGGCGTGAGTTGGTGGCCCTCCCACCCTCCTCTTTTATATATGGATGGAATATGTGGGCAATTTCAGGCGGAGAAGAGGGACAGGATTGTCCTCTTCTGTTCCCCCTCTAAAGAAGGTGGTTATTGGTTTATGGTTTGGTATGGTTGTGAGGTGAGTAGGTAAACTGCCTCTTTATGTGGGTGAGTAGGTACGCTGCCCTGGTGGAGAAGGTATCAGGGTGAGTTGGTATGCTGCCTTGAGGTAAAGTTCATTCAGGGTGAGTGGTAACACTGCCCGGAGATCATCATTGCTGAGGAAGATAATTAATGTTGTTTTTTGTGTATATAGTTCATTGTATAATATAGTTTAATAAAAGGTCATCAAATGTCTTTATGTGTGTGGTGTGGTTATTTAAAGGGGGGACGGGACAATTGAGAATTCTGCCACTATTGTCAGTTCATGATGAAGGGACCTTGCATGTTACTTCTCAATCTTGCAAATACAATTTCAGTAAGTGAATTTTACAACTATAACACAGCAGAAATTGTGTATACTAGCATATACTTAAGCTGATACAGTTTCTATGTAGCAAAGCCCACATGTAGAGTGACGCATCTGATTAATGAGCATAATTATGCCATGAAGAATAAAGATGAGAGTAATGCTTTATATTTGCACTTCAGATACCATGTTGAATACAAGAAATATGTGTTCTTTATATTACAAAAAGTGGAAATGGGCATCAGAGAAGGAGGTTATAACAGTGTGAACTGCAGTGGCAGCTCAGAGTAAATATTGCACAACCACTTAGTTTGATGGCCATATAAATATAAGATGTTTATTTAAATTAAGACCTGTTTTCAAGATACTTTCCTGCATACTTAGAAGTGGGTGCATAATTTATTACATTACGCATGTTTATATATATATTTTAATCAGTTTTAAGTATTTTTAAATTCATTAATATACATCACATGTGATTGCTGCTATGTCACCTCTTTGTATTTGAAAAGGATGCATTTGTTTTAATGGTTACGCTAATGACGTGTGTGTGTGTGTGTGTGTGTGTGTGTGTGTGTGTGTGTGTGTGTGTGTGTGTGTGTGTGTGTGTGTGTGTGTGTGTGTGTGTGTGTGTGAAGTTTGAGATAAAATATCTTATAAATAAAAGAGCAGCTGATATTGACACTAGTTCCAGTTTTGACAATCTTCGGTTTTACCAAGGAATATGTACATATTTATATTGTGAGCAGAATAAATAGGAAGATGGGAATAAGAATAACACAAGTAAGGGATGAAAATAAAATACAATTATTTAATGCCATAAGCAAACAAAGGCTGGAGTTCGTAACCAATTAGTGCATAGCATAGTGGTAATTAGCAGCTATGAGAATGCTGTGTGATTTCAAAGACAGTGCATAATACATGTTTTTTTTCATTAAACCACTCCAAAAAATAAATTTTTGTATATTAGTACTGCAGAACTTTATAGCTCAGCTGCGATTCCCAGCTACAGTACTGAAGCAGAGCATGACACTTACTGTGTTTGAAATGATAGCTGAATCTATTTGTACTGTGGGACAGTATTTCATTTAGCTTTAGAAACCACATGTCATTGTGACATGGATGAGAGTAGGACTAAATGATTAAGTGGTACATTTACAAGTAAATCTAACCTTAGGCTGGGAATCTAATCTTTTTCCTTAAATATTGTCAGCCGAGTGCCCTTAGTGACCATGCAAAATACACCATAGTGAAACAAGAAAAAGATGTATTCAGTGCCCTACCAATATGTAAGAAGGCATGTATTATCAGCATGACTAACAGCAGAAGGAAATTAAAAATAAAAGTTCTTTGGTAATGTTGTTATGCCTACACACTGAGAATCAGTCATTCAGAATGTAAAAATAGTGAAATGAGTAAAAATAAAAAAAGTCTCAGGGCTGATTATATTTCCTAGTTATATTTGTTATTAAAAGTATATCATATGCACTGGTAAAGGATATCTGATGTACCTTCTATTAAGGCTATAACTATTGCAGGTAGTTAGAAAATGGGTGGATTAGTTTGTATGGTGTGAAATGTATGAACATCAAAGAATCCATACATTGACTACAAGTTAAATTATCATCACTCTCCAAATCTGTACTGGTTTCACTCACCTTCCTTCACATGCTACCTGTACCAGTATTATCAACATATTAATCTTATTCTTCCTCATAACATGCTAATGAAACTGTGCATGGGCATGTCCATCTCATAACATGCTAATCAAACTGTGCATGGACATGTCCATCAAATAACATACTAATCAATCTGTACATAAACATGTCCACTTCATAACATGCTAATGAATCTGTGCATGGGCATGTCCATTTCATAACACGCAAATGAAACTGTACATGGGCATGTCCATCTCATAACATGCTAATGAATCAGTGCATGGACATGTCCATCTCACAACACACTAATGAATCTGTGCATGGGCATGTCCATCTCATAACATGCTAATGAATCTGTGCATGGGCATGTCCATCTCATAACATGCTAATGAATCTGTGCATGGACATGTCCATCTCACAACACACTAATGAATCTGTGCATGGGCATGTCCATCTCATAACATGCTAATGAATCTGTGCATGGGCATGTCCATCTCATAACATGCTAATGAATCTGTGCATGGACATGTCCATCTCACAACACACTAATGAATCTGTGCATGGGCATGTCCATCTCATAACATGCTAATGAATCTGTGCATGGGCATGTCCATCTCATAACACACTAATGAATCTGTACATAAGCATGTCCATCTCATAACATGCTAATGAATCTGTGCATGGGCATGTCCATCTCACAACACACTAATGAATCTATGCATGGGCATGTCCATCTCATAACATGCTAATGAATCTGTGCATGGGAATGTTTATCTCATAACATGCTAATGAATCTGTGCATGGACATGTTCATCTCATAACACACTAATGAATCTGTGAATGGGCATGTCTATCTCATAAGATGCTAATGAATCTGTCCCTGGGCATGTCCATCTCATAACATGCTAATGAATCTGTCCATGGGTATGTCCATCTCATAACATGCTCATGAATCTGTCCATGGACATGTTCATCTCATAACATGTGAACGAATCTGTGCATGGGCATTTTCACCTCATAACATGCTAATGAATCTGTCCATGGGCATGTCCATCTCATAAGATGCTAATGAATCTGTCCAAGGGCATGTCCATCTCATAACACACACTAATGAATCTGTCCATGGGCATGTCCATCTCATAACATGCTAATGAATCTGTGTATAGGCATGTCCATCTCATAACATCCTAATGATTCTGTGCATGGACATGTCCATCTCATAACATAATAATGAATCTGTGCATGGGCATGCCCATCTAAAAACATGCTAATGAATCCGTGCTTGGGCATGTCCATCTCATAACATGCTAACAAATCTGTCCATGGGCATTTCCATCTGATAACATTGTAATGAATCTGTACATGGGCATGTCCATCTCATAATATGCTAATGAATCTGTGCATAGGCATGTCCATCTCATAACATGCTAATGAATCTGTGCATGGGCATGTCCACCTCATAACATGCTAATGAATTTGTACATGGTCATGTCCATCTCATAACATGCTAATAAATCTGTGTATTGTCAATTTCACCTCATAACATGCTAATGAATCTGTCCATGGACATGTTCATCTCATAACATGTGAATGAATCTGTGCATGGGCATTTTCACCTCATAACATGCTAATGAATCTGTGCATGGGCATTTCACCTCATAACATCCTCCTGAATCTGTTTATGGGCATTCCCATCTCATAATATACTAAAGAACTTGTGTGCATGGGCATTTCCATCTCATAGTATGCTAATGAAGCTGTCAATGGGCATTTTCACCTCATAACATGCTAATGAATCTGTGCATGAGCATTTCCACCCCATAATATTCTATTGAATCTGTGCATGAGCATTTCCACATCAAAATATGCTAATGAATCTGTGCATGGGCATCTTCACCTCATAACATGCTAATGAATCTGTGCATGGGCATTTTCACTTCATAGCATTCTAATGAATCTGTGCATGAACATGTCCACCTCATAACATGCTAATGAATCTGTGCATGGGCATTTTCACTTCATAGCATTCTAATGAATCTGTGCATGAACATGTCCACCTCATAACATGCTCATGAATCTGTGCATGGGTATGTCTATCTCATAACATGTTCATGAATCTGTGCATGGGCATGTCCATCTCATAACATGCTCATAAATCTGTACGTGGACATTTCCATCTCATGACATGCTAATGTATCTTTGCATGGGCATTTCCACCTCATAACATGCTAATGAAGCTGTGCATGGCCATGTCCATCTCATAACATGCTAATGAATCTGTGCATGGGTCATTTACAGGGGTTTAGATGTTTAGGAAGCACCTTCTATAATCACAAAGGCATTTTAAAGTAGGAAGATTGGGGAGGTTGTACTACTAAACTGATTTGTTAATGGGATAACCAATCCCATTAAGAGAAAAATAATTTTGGCCTATAAAGGGAAAGAATGCACACTGCAGCATTAATAGAACCCCACTCAATATGTGAAGGACATCAAAAGGTGGAAAGAAAAGGGTTTACTTCAGTTGTTGATTTTGTATATCAAGGAACCAAATAGAGAAAAAACTACCACATTAGTAGTGAGGCAACTACCCTTACAGATAACTGAGAAATTAGAAGGCTAAAAAGGGAGGTTCTATATTAGAACATCGAATATTTAACAGTTCGAATCACTAAAGGTCAACCTTTAGTGATCGAACTGTTAAAACATCGAATGTTCAGAAAAAAAAAATAAAAACAACAAAAAAAAAAACTAAATGATGTAGACACCCCCACACCCCCCGCTACTTAAATATACCAACTCTGAGACCGCACTACATTGAAGTAAACAGAAATATCCCCTTACGGATATTTCTGTTTACTTGTTCTATGTTCTGCCATTTCGCTATTCTCGTGTGGACAATGTCAGATTTGACATTGTCACCTTTCAAGAATTTAATATAGACCCAAAAAGGGAGATATCTGTGGGCAAGTGGTAATCATGCATGCAGTATACATACCACTTAGAGTGGGACACAAAGGAGCAAGGAGAATGTTAGCAAACAGTCTATAATTGTTTGAATGACTGGAATCAAATACGTAAAAAGCAGACAATGTTTAAAGCAGGCAGTTGCAGAGAAGAATGAGTAAAACAGAAAATTATTTGAGGAGAATGTTACAGCAGGTTGGCTTTGTAGATATTTAAAGGGTGAAAACCGGGGGGGGGGGGGGTAAATAGTATTCCTTTTTCTGAAGCAGGCATAATGTCTGGTCCAGTACAGATACAGGTTATATATCAAAAGAATATATGCAACAGGTGAAGGTAAGCCCATTCTTTTCTGAGCGTTGAATAAAGAGTGCTGCTAGATCAGTAGGAAGATGCTCCTTTTATACATTAGGACAGGTCACTATAAGAAGCATCTGACAAAAGTGGTAATAGACAAAAAGAACAAGCTAATGGTCTCCGATAGAGGGGTGGGGAAACAGTAAACAGGAAATAGTGGAGAGAATACAAACCATATTGAAACATAAAATTATGAGAGATAGGGCTGGAAGCAGCAATGGTACATGTTAATTAGGAAACTGCAGCTTAAGGGGAGAGATGTTTCCGAAGAAGCCTGAGACAGACTAAAAGAATTACAGCAAAAAATACAAGAGGTATAAGACAATATCATTTTAAGGAGATGCGGTTCAATTCAGGATATCTACTTCTTTAACATAGCCAAATAATATAAAAGCACTAGCAACAAGTCTGGTGCAAGAGGACCTTGGGATGGTAGTTTATTTCCAGACTGACTGGTATTTGGACAGGTAGGTGAAACGGGTGTTGGTGCAGTATTATGCAGAACTATATCAGACAGAACAAGATCAAGCCAGTATGAAGGCACAAATTAAGCAATTTTTAATACATTTGACGTTACAGAAATTAACAAAAGAGGAGGTGTAGGTATTACTGCAAAAAAATCTCAAACCAGGAGATTAGAGAAGTACTGAGAAAGCAGTCCTTGAAGAAATCACCAGGTGTGGACAAACTGTCAACGGGACTATGGATTCTACTGCTGGAAAGTTAGGTCAATATATGGAATAAGCTATTTAATGGTATAGTAAAAATAAAAGACATTCCAAATTCATGGAGAAGGGCAGTAATCTCAATATATAAAGAAGAAAAGGGGGGGAGCTAGAGGACCCTGCCAAAATGGTTGCCTAAGCAAATGTTCTAGGTATGACCTGCAAACATTTGGATAAACATAGTGTTCCAAGAAAAAAAAGCAACCCAGAAGGAAAGCTGAGTGAGCAGGAATAAATGAAGGAACAAATACCTGCCTTTAAAGCTACAGATAAGGAACAACAGTGAATGTTGTTTGAAAATTTCATTATAGTAGGCCAAGATATACGTTCCTTGAAACAAAGAATACAACAGCAGCAAGTAGAAATGTAAATGGTAAAAGGAAAGTTACAAGATTTTGAAGAAGCTGAAGCAACAATTAAATCTCAGCTGCAGAAGTAGATTCACAAGATATAGAAAATAAAATACAGAATTAAAAGATATACTGAAAAGATGGATGATCTTGAAAGACATTCGTGAAGGAGTAACTTCAAGATCATTTGAATACAAGAGAGAGAGTAAGCAACAGAGAACTGGAGCAATTTGTAATGCAGCTATTACATAAGGGATTAGTGATACCAGGAAATCAAGAAATGCTAATACAGAAGATACATGAAGATTCAGGTGACAGCAAGCAGCAGGGGAAAGCAGACTTAAATGTTTTTTGACATGTTTTCATTCTTTTGTCTGTGAAAATGAAATAATAAAACAAGTAAAAAACTTAAGAGTTAACCATTTGCAAGGATATTCTTAAAGCTGGTTGAGAATTACTCAGAAATATTTTATAAGAGAAGAAAAGCTATGCTGGTGGTATTAAGTGAACTAAGAAGGAATAGAACAGCTGCATGGTTGAAATACTGGACAATACTGGAAATACATCAGGAAGGAAAATGGATCAGACTACACAATACGGAGGATGCTCAAAAGTTTAAACAAAGGTATTACAGACAGCTAAACAACCCAGATAGTAGAAATCTGAATCTTCTGCTAGACGTGTACTGAAAGAGCAACCCTAGACATAGGACAGTTGATTCCAAGACACTAGGAGGATGTGTGATGTCAGATACTGAAACCCCACAGTGAAGAAGACAAGACCAAGAAGTACAGATGGATGGCATACTGCTAAATGACATAAGCAGAAAATAAACAAATCATAAAGACAACCACAAAGAGATGAGAAAAGAAACAAGAATATGGAAGGAAAACAAGTGGAAGGGCGATATCAAAAGAACAGAAGTGGGGAAGCCTCTTGCAAGGGAGATTTAGGCAAAAAAGAGAAAGAAGCAGAAATAGAGATAGACAAAGGAAAGATGGGAGGATGGTGTGTCTGATAGGTTGGGTGACTCAGAAGTGAAAAGCTGGATAAATGAGGGACCAAATAAGCTAAATAGAAGCATTTATGATGGATGGTAGAGTCAAAGAAGTAGAAGGCAGACCTGAAAGTGACCACAGAAAGAAAAGAAAGAAAGAAACAATAAATAAATGGAAGGAATGGACACTGGAAGGCAGGTGATCATGGGCAGTGCAGGAGGTATGTATAAAATGAAACAGATCCTTATCTTGCAAAACATACCCTAGGGAAAAAAACATCAAAACCATACAAACAATGGGATGAAATGGATTGATTTCTGGGACAATGATGGGTAAAGCAGTCAAGAAGGCCAAGGTGCAAGCCTCCTAAGTAAGTGATATATTTTTCATAACTACGTATTGATGCATACGAAACTGCAGCAAACTTAAATGTAATGACCGAGTCTTAGAAAAAAATAAGTAATAACTACTGGTGTAACAACTGGGGGCATGCAAAGGAATGTATGGGGGAAACGAGAGAAAAGTAAATAACAACCCAGAGAAAAATGCGAAGTAAAGGAAAAGTGATATATAAACAGTAGAGTAAACAGCTGTAAAACTACAAAAAAATGTTGGGCTATCACACAAAAGAAGCTGATGCAACAGACTTGTGAGCAAAGGTGGGGAGGAGAGACCAATGAATGGGAAGGCTGTAATATAAATAGATTGTGACATCAATACTGAGTTGGCATGCAGTGTATTGTTGTGAGATGCACTGGAAGAAAACAAAAGACAATCTCAAAAGGCCCATGTCTAGGGCGGGTCTATATTATAACACTGAAGTTCGTAAACTTCGAATGTTATAATATCGAAACCTAAACACCGAAAACATCGAACAGTCAGAATAGCAATTTTTTTTCCCAGGGGAAAAAATTCGCTATTCCGAGAAACACACACACAGCACAAACACACACAAAAAACAGAAATCCACTCACATACACTTAAAATCCTACACTTAAACTAAACTTTACATACACTACTAGCTATCCACTTACATTAACCCAACCCTAACCCTAAGGTCCGTCACTATCGCACACTCACCTCACCCGCACCCTAACCCTAACTCACCTAACCCGCCCCCTAACCCTAACTTACACACAACTGCACACTTACCTGACCCCGCGCCCTAACCCTAATGTCCACACAACTGCACACTTACCTGACCCGCTCCCTAACCCTAGCTCACCTAACCCGCCCCCTAACCCTAACCTACACACAATCGCACACTTACCTGAACCCGACCCGTAATGTTCCAACATATTGAACACTGAAAATAGCGAAGCCACAGCAACGGCCCACTGAATTCTTTCCCTGGGAAAGAATTCGGTGTCCTGCACCTTTGCTGTTTTCAGCGTTCGACATTACAGGTTCGATATTATAACATTCGATCTTTGTAAAATTCGATGTTATAATATAGACCCATCTAGGGCATACTCATGTACAGGTAAGAACCAAAGGGTAGAGACCCATAAGCCAGGGATAGGGAGGAGGGGTCCGAGGGTAGACAATTGCCAAAGGACACTATATTCAACTTGGACGGTAGACATGGAGAAAGAATTATGCCGGATGGCAGCAAATGGGAAAGCAGGGAGGTGTGGGCTAAAACAACAGGCAAAATATAGTAAATTAAGTGAAACCCTAGGAGGTTCATGAAATCTTATCTGAAGAAGGAGAGTACAGGGAAAGATAAAGAAGATGGGGCAGAGGAAACATTATTCTGTTACAAGAAAGAAGACAGAAAATCATAAGTGGGGGAAGATATTGTGTTATGACTACCTAAAGAGAGAAATGGGCAGCAAGACAGGAGGGGAAAAGAGGGGCGTAGCAACTGTATTTCATACTGCACTTCAGACAGCCACATACAAGTGGAATAGGTAGATAGATAACCTGGCAGGGCTGGACAGATGGTGCACAGTGGACGATAAGAAACACATATGTGCCAAGCAGAGATGAGGGAGTCTACAAAGGCCAGAAGAGATGGAATACAGATAATGGAGGCAGGGGGTCAATAGCAACCAGAAAAGACAGACTGTATGGAAGGAGGGAATATAAGAAAAAGATAAGACAGGAACTAGCCCAAGGAATGAAAGATGGAGGATGGCTGGACATATGTAAGGAAAGGTATGCAAATGAGAGGAAATATACCTTCACAAAAAACATTTTGGTGCAGGCAAGTAAACACAGTTAAGCGCTTTCATCATGTCTTGACATCTTCAGAACTGTGAAGGAAGAACTACAACTTGCATTAAATTACTTGAATGAAATCAGTTGTTCATAACACACTCCTTTACAACCACCAATCATCAGACCTTGTAATTTAAAGGCACTTATAATTTAAAGACATACAGTGCTGATAGCAAAACCCCATTTATAAACTTAAGATGACAATTAGTTCAAAACCCAATATAGTCACAGTAAAAAAACCTGTCAAGCTGTTTAAAACAGTCGAATGCAAACTGCTCTTGTCCCCAGCTCACTCACAAGCGAAATATTGTCATTCAGTCTTGGTGCACTCGCAGCATCTAAGTTAAGCTTCCTTGAGCACGGAGTTCTTCCTTCACACTTCTGAAGATGGCAAGACATAATGAAAGTGCTTCACTGTGGAGAGTTTTCATTTTTTTATTTTTTAGAAAGTTTTTATTGTGTTGTTGACTTTATTAAACACGATTTGAGAGAGAGCTTTGGGAGGCCTGGTTCTTGTTTTGTTTGGAATCTTATAAACTTAGAAAGTTATTAGAATAAAAGGTTTCATGTTAGTATGTCTGTATGTCATTATTAAGTGGTGTCAATTCTCAATGATTTGTCAGAAAACCACAAAATTTTATGAGGAACAGATCAAAAATGTTTGTTTGTGTCTTTTGGCTTTTCCCGGTTAGGGAACAGATCAAAAATATGAGTAAAAAATCTGGGCATTCTTTGAAAATCTGGACAGTTGAGAAGTATGCATGAGAGGCACATATAAGATCATGCATCAGTGAGACCTGAGGTTAGTGTGTAGAAAAGAAAAAAGTGAGAATGGATGGAGGTGGGTTAGTTATAAATGGAAGGAGACGGAGGACAAGGAAACCCTGCAAGGACTAATAAAGGAGTCAATGCAGGACAATATAAGATAGAAACAAACTGGAAGAACACTGGTGAGATGGGATGAAGGTCACTGTTAAGGGAAAACTGATGCGTGCAGAAGGAAAGAGGAAAAGGGAAGAAGTAGGAGTGTTTGAGGAGCTGGAGTAAGAAAGAGAGAGCATGTTATAGTACAGAAGCAGGCTGCAAGAACTGCAAGTAGAAGGGAAGAATTACACATCAGAGAAAAAACAGTAATAATGCAAGTGGAGAATAATATTATGGATTAAAAATCCAAAAATGCTACTGGAGGAACTACTACTGAATAACTGGAGAGGCATTAGGAAAACAACTAGCCAATAATTTGAAGGAGCAGACAGAGAGAGGGAAACAGAGGATAATTGGAGAAATAGAGAATATTTACAAGAGGATGGGCTAATCAGGGAAAGATTAAAGAAGTACTACAGGGAGATTTTCAAAAAGCAGGGATGGAAATGAGGAAGGAATATAGAGGATTTTAAGGAAGTGGTGGGACTCAGGTGCAACAACAACAAAAAAAAAAAAAGTAGTAACATTAGAAAAAGTGAATGGGAAGTAGGTGAAATAAAAGAGGCAGAGTTCCCCAAACACTTAGGGCTCAATGCCTGCAACACAGTGAGACAGACAATCAGGAAAAACCTAGATGATGTTGTGAAAAGGGTAAGGCATACTCCTCAGATAGTGGGGTAGAAGACTTGTATATTTTTTAGAATAATTAATGCAACAAGGAGGATGATACTACCAATAATCCTCTATATACATGGCAACATACAAATAACCCCCCAGGGGCAAACATCTACAGCAAATGCAAAAAAAAAAAGAGAACTGGGTTAATAAAGGAAAGGGGGCAAAGAGTTAGTGGAGCAAAAATGAGAATGAATAGGAAAACTGGAGATGGAGGCTACCATCTATCTTGACATATGTACTGACATGTGACATCATTTACCAGATAGAACAAGAAGAGAATGACCTTACAGAAAACTGACATGTGACATCATTCACCAGATAGAACAAGAAGAGAATGACCTTACAGAAAACTGACATGTGACATCATTCACCAGATAGAACAAGAAGAGAATGACCTTACGGAAAACTGACATGTGACATCATTCACCAGATAGAACAAGAAGAGAATGACCTTACGAAAAACTGACATGTGACATCATTCACCAGATAGAACAAGAAGAGAATGACCTTACAGAAAACTGACATGTGACATCATTCACCAGATAGAACAAGAAGAGAATGAGCTTAAGGAAAAGGCAATGAAGGAGAGGGACATGGAGAGGTCTATTAAAGGACACAAATGAAGCAACTCCAAATGATCTGGGATGCATGAAATTGGGTGAAGACTATCTCAACAAAGTATGGAGAACAGAAGAGAGGGTGCAAAGATAGGACAGGAAATTAAGAAATCTGGGGGATAAGTGAAATAGTTCAGGAGGATTATTTGGTATGTAGAGAAAAGGATGGTGGAGAAAGATTTAAACCAATGGAGGGGTTAGTACAGAAAGAATTAAGACCAGAGCCAATGGTGGAACTACATGTTACTAAGGGAGACCTGGGAAAAGAATGCAGAAGGGGTTCTAGGAGAAAACAAAACTGCCAGGAAAGGGCAAAAGAAGAGAGGATGGCACCCTGAAGGAAAAGGAAGACATTAGGGAAGCAAATGATCAAACAGATCTATGAAACACTAAGGTAAAGAAGGGAAAAGGTTGAAGAAAGAATGAGAAAGAATTGAGGAAGGGAGGAAGACTGGAAGGGAGTTGTAGAATAACAACAGAAGGCAATTCGGACACTAAGGAATATTCAGAAAGTTCAAAGAGCAGGAAATCAAAGTCTAAGAACACTTCATAGATGATATGTAATCCCCATGAGAATGGCAAAGGAAGGCAGAAAGGAGAATAGTAGATGTTAGTGGTGTGAGGAGAAAGAAGCAAGATTAATGTTCAAGTTCTGGGACTGTACGTTGGCTCAAAAGTCTGGAAGCAGACTCAGATGCTTTTTGGAGATATGTTTCAAAAGGAAGCAGTGCATGCCATGGAAATCTGTATATGGGATATAAAACCAGAGGACAGCATCTAGACCGAAACAGAACTGAACATTATAAGACTGCTGAATACTGAAGTTAAAACCATCATCACTAAAAATGGAAGGGAACAAAAGCAATATGTGAGCAAGAATTACACAAGAGGTTCCTGTACATGGGGAGAATATGGCAGAAACTGACTAGAATTAAGAAAGGAGTGGAGAGAAAAATGAGAAGGCAATATAAACAGGTACTCAAATAGTACAAGAGTGAGAATCATACCAGGAGGAAGGAGAGGAAGAGCACAAAGAGAAACCAAGGGAGAGGGGAGAATAGGGACAGAGTAGGAAGTTGGCCACCTGCTGTTATACAGTGCATACAATATGAGGACTGCATGTGTATGGAGTTAACTTAAATTGTCAAATATAAACACTTTTGGTCTGTGTCCATTAGAAAAAATAAAATGTACTGTAGTCAAGGATATAAACAAAAATGGACCAACCAACGGTGGTGGTAAAATGCACTATGCATGAGGATTACACTACAGATGCTGATAGTCAAATATGTTTTGTGCAATAAAGTTTGACTATATACAAATACATGGCTACAATTAGGAGGAGTGAATGCTTACTTGAGCAAATGCTTTTTCATGCTTTAAAAAAATGCAAATGCTCATGTGAGTGAATGTTCTTCCCAATGGAGTTTTTGCCAGCAGTCTTTTGAATGACATTACGCTACAGCGGGATATGGGAATTTGTCCTTACCCTGCTGTTGTGCAATCTTGGATTTAATATATATAATTATTAGGGAGTGTGGGGAGTGGAGGGGGGCTTGCCTCCTCCAAAAAAAAAAGTAATAGTTACTCTTTTTTTCAGTGTTGTGCATTCACTCTAAACTGATCAGTTTAGAGGGTCACTCATAAGCGTGTTAGCTGTTTCATGAGACACTCAATATATATGTATATATATATATATATATATATATATATATATATATATATATATATATATATATATATATATATATATATATATATATACATATATATATATATAGATAAATATGGTTCTATTATGTATGATCAAATGTATTTAATGCTGAACCATAAATATCGACAAAATCTGTTTGAAAATATGTAATATCAAACAAACTAAATATTGAAATATAAGAAATTAATAAGAAAACATATTTCTTCTCCCTATCTAAACACTAAAACCCCTCATAACACTAGCCTAAAATTTGCTTAATAGTGACAGTGTTACGGGAAGGTTTTTATTAAGGTAAGGTATAGGATTAGGATTGGGGAAGGGGCAGGGTTAGGGTAAGGATTAGCACTGGCAGGAATTGCAATTTGGACATCATACCTCTCAACTGTACAAATTTTCACAGAATGTCCAGATTTTGTCCTCAGATTTTTGGCCCATTTTTATAAAATTGTGGTTTTCCGGTAAATTAGTGGTAAATCATTAAAGATTAAAGTTAGAAAATAATGACAGACATTTGAGTTTCAGACTTCATATCACTCAGAAAATTCATGCTAATGCAAAATGTGTTATTCTATCAACTTTCTAAGTTTGTAAGAGCAATATTTAAAAAAGTCCTTATTTTTGGGCCTTTGTCCCACTTTTATTTATGGCTTTGTCCAGATTTCTTCCTCTAAGTGGGTGAGAGGCATGTAAGATATAACATCTAGAAGAAGGTACTGACGGGGGAAATATAAGTACTGAATAGCTCAAAAGTACAAATTAATAATCTAGCATATAATCTATCATTTGAATGAAGGGTAGTGCTGTTAGAAGCCTTGGAAAGAGCAGTACTAGTCCCGAATGAGAAAATGCTCCTTTAAGTTAACACAATATATGGATACAAACATGGTTCATAATTAAAGTTAAAAGAAAATCATGTAAATTTAGCAATGGTTTCTGGTAACATTAAAATCTGTGTTGGTTACATTTCTAGTAATCATTTTAAATCGAGTTGCTGGCTACTGAGATTTGTCTGCATACATCAACTGGACATAAGCTGATTTAAGTATATTTTCTGCACTTTTTGTGGTTTTATAATTTGGACTGTGATTCCTCATATCTAGCTCTGTTGAAACTGTCTTCCCCACCCCCCCTCCGTGTTCTTGGTTGTAGTTTAAATTTGGTGGCTTTTGCAGTGCCCGCCCCACTGTAGATTTGATCTCGGACACTCCCCCAGTCCCATCTCTTTACCGCATTCTACCTAATAAACCCTTTCTGCACTTGCTTTTAGTCCTTTTTAATTTAATTACATTTTTTTCAAACTGTGTGTGGACTAATATTGCTACATACTCAAGTGTGTCAGCTTGCACTGCATGTGAATTGTTTTTACTACTGTTTTTGCTACTTTTCTGAAAAAAAAAAAAAATATCTGCTTTTACTGTATTTGTGTTTCTTCCTACTTTATTTTGCTTTTGCGTCATCTTAAAAGTGCTCAGCTGTATTTATTACTTCTTGGTGTAACTCATTCTAAGCCTTTTAGTTTAAGCACTTGGGCTTCAGACGAGTTGTTTTACATTAAGAAGGTTTGTGGTCTGCACTGTAGTGGCAGGACAGGTAGCTTACATCCTTCTAAGTTGGGAACTGCTGATTGAGGGCTCAGTGTCAGTTATTCTAAAAGTGTATTCATTCTGGTTTAAGCACTTGGGCTTCAGGCCAGTTATTTTACATTAAAAGGGTTCGTGGTCTGCACTCTTGTGGGAGGAGAGGCTGGACTCTGCCCTTCTGAGCTGGGAATTTCTCGTTTAAGGCTTATAGTGCCTGCATATTTGAACTGCTTCTTACTGAAATTGGTACACCTTGTTTGCTGTAGTGTAGACTAGTTCCAGGCCTGCTGAATCTAGCTTTGTTTGTATAACTTGAGCACTAATCCAGGCATTCTTCAAAGTATTCAATTGTATTTATTACTGCTTGGTAGTAACTTGATTAAAGTGTAGCTATCATTCTAAGTCTTTTGGATTAAGCACTTGGGCTTCAGACCAGTTGTTTTACATTAGGAAGGTTTGTGGCCTGCACTGTGGTGGCAGGACAAGTAGCTTACATCCTTCTAAGTTGGGAACTGCTGATTGAGGGCTCAGTGTCTGTTATTCTAAAAGTGTATTAGTTCTGGTTTAAGCACTTGGGCTTCAGGCCAGTTATTTTACATTAAGAAGGTTTGTGGTCTGCACTCTTGTGGGAGGAGAGGCTGGACTCTGCCCTTCTGAGCTGGGAATTTCTGGTTAAAGGCTTATAGTGCCTGCATGTTTCAACTGTTTCTTACTGGAATTGGTGCACCTTGTTTGCTGTAGCATAGACTAGATCCAGGCCTGCTGAATCTAGCTCTGTTTGTATGCTTGTTGTTTGTTTGCTTGTTATTTCCCTGAAACACTAATACCACCTAAAACGCGGCTTTTCAGCGCTTCTGTGGATCCCTAGTGATATCTGCATTGCTTACTGTACTCATTTCCTTGTTTCACTTAAAAGAAAGTTACTGTTTGTCATTTTCGCATTTAAGTTACCTGTAACACATTGCATTTAACTTACCTGGCACTTGCTCACTAAAGGCACTTGCTCACTAAAGCAATTATATAAGTCAGCACTAAAAAATTAAAAGCACTACACTCTCACAAAGTCCTCTTGAGTACCATGTTCTCCATTGGCCCTTTTTTCAATTATAAAGGAATTCTCAATACTATTCTAGCATGTCCAAAGGTCAGTTGTCAATCTTCTCTCCGGTCCAGCTGGTGAATCTGGGAATCTTGAGGCAATGTTACAACTGCCTCGTACACAGACAACCCTCTCCTCCTCCCAACAAATTCCAACACATGTGAGAGATGCATCCATATAGCCAAACTGGAGGCTAAGCTCTCTCAACTCAGTACTGGCGTAACCAGTCAGGAGGAGAAGGAAACCACACTCAGTACAATTCCAGTCACACATAGACCTACCACGACAGCAAACCAAACACATAAACACACAAAAACATACTCGGAGGCTCTAAATAAAAATTTGCCTAAGCAGCAGAGACCTCCAAAGCAGACACCCAAGCAACCGCTACCCCAAAACAAAACACGTGCAACACATAGCTCACAAAGCCAGTGTGCCGAACAGTCACAGCCCTTAAGGCTAAACAACACACCTGATACACTTGTAATAGGTGACTCTATCGTCAGGCACACTGACATCCCGCTGACCAGGCTGAACAAGGAGAAGGTCACGGTGAGCTGCCTGTCGGGCACTAGGATCTGCCACATAACACAAGCACTCAAGTTACTCCAAGGCAAGTACAAATATGGCTCAGTCATTGTCCATGCTGGTGTGAATGACCTGAGACATACCTCCCTGGACTACATGAAAAGAGACATAGAGGAGCTCTCTGAGCATGTAGCCCAGGCCGGTATCACCCTGACCTTGAGTAGCATCTTACCCTCACCAAGAATGATGCCACAATATGAAGACAAGATGATCAATTTCAACAATTGGCTTAAGTATTGGTGTCATTCAAAGGGGATCCAATGCCTGTCAGCCTGGAATGACATGCTCGACAAGCCACAATGCTTCGCTAGGGACGGCTTGCACCTGTCACCCCTGGGCTTTCGGATATTGGCAAAGGCTCTTGCTACCCCCATAGTGCCTTTTTTAGGCAAGGCTCAAAAGACAAACCCACCTCCATAGGTATCACAAGGGATAAGAAACTAAGAGTAATGCTACTCAACGCCAGAAGTCTAAACCTCAAGATGCACTTTTCGAAACTCTCCTTAGCATGGAGAACATCGATATCTGTGCAGTAAAAGAAACCTGGTTCAAGGCTCCTGAGGGCACCCCAGCACTACCAGGTTATACCTCATACCATGCTTTTCGGCCCCAAAACTTGGACCGACCCTCAAAAGGAGGGGGAGTATCAATACTCATCAAAGATACCCACACCTCCAGGTTGGTGGCACAGCACGAAGCATCAGAGACTATCCATGTGCAACTAACCGTGGGTAAAACTGCCTTCCAGTTTATTGCCTGCTACAGACCACCCTCCCTAACCCAGGAACCCCACTCGGCCTTCCTGAGAACACTGGAAAATATGAAGGTCTCTCCAAACACCATTATATTAGGCGACTTCAACTACCCAAACATAGACTGGAAGCATTACTCTAGCTCCAACACCCTAGCCCAAAGGTTCTTAAAATTTATAAACTCAAATGCTATGGAACAACTTGTTACCACTCCCACAAGAGGGGAAAACATATTGGACCTGATCATCACCAACATGCTCCAGACCAGAAGTGCAAACCTCACTGGTAAGATCAGATCATAAACTAATCTCACTGGATATTCACATCCCGACCCCACCCCCTGCCCAGAAAACCACAGTGAAAAACTTCTCTAAAGCAAATTTCACACTCCTCAAAACCAAGGTGGAATCCTTCAAAGCCCCCGGGCCTGTGGAAAATATGGCCCAGACTGCAGAATCCCTTATAAACGCATTCTATGAACACCTTCAGGAATGCATGGATCATGCGATCCCAAATAAAACCAAGACCCAATCCTCCAAAGGCAGACGTCCTGTCTGGTGGACCCCAGTCATAAACAAACTATACAATAGAAGGAGGAAGCTACTAAATGATAGAGCAAAATTCCAAAAAGGGAAGGCATCTCTGATCAGTATTAGCAAAAAAGTACGGGCACTCATAAAATCGTCTAAGGCCAGCTTCGAGAGAAAAATTGCACAGGACACTAAGGATAATCACAAGGCTTTCTTTAGTTATGTTAGGAACCTGGGTGGGAATTCCCAGATATGCTCAGAATTAGTCCAAAATGACAAAAAATACACCGAACCCACAGACATTGCCAACATCCTAGCTGACAGGTTCAGCACAAACGTCTCCCCCCCCCACCAAAAGGGCAAATATCTATCCCAGCAGAGTGCTGCCCCCCTGACATCTCAGATGCTCAGGTAAGAGCCGCCTCTCCAAAGCAAAAACACAGCATCAATGGGACCAGGCGGTGTCCTGGGCTGCGTCCTACATGAACTCCAAGAAGAGCTAAACCCAAACATAAAACTACTGTTCAATCTCAGCCTTACTACAGGATATGTACCCAAAGAGTGGCATACAGCAACTGTGGTCCCTCTCCACAAAGGTGGTGCCTCAACGGATCCTGGAAACTATCGCCCCATAAGCCTGACTAGCTTGGTCTGCAAAGCTATGGAAAGGATCATCATGGACCTCATAAATAAAGATATTGGGGACCTACAGACACTGGATCCTACCCAGTTCGGCTTTGTTAAGGGCAGATCCTGCCTCTTAAATCTGGTAGATTTCTTTGAAACAGTCACCAAGGCCATTGATGAGGGGAAGGTGGTCCACACAGCCTACCTGGACCTCGCAAAAGCCTTCGATACAATACCCCACTCGGGCATTATAGATAAGCTCACCAGCTTAAATATAAACCCCTTTGTCACTAGATGGGTTGCAAACTGTCTCAAGGACAGAACCCACATGGTTAGAATTGCTGGAGCCATGTCAGACTCCAAACCAGTTACAAGTGGCGTCCCACAAGGCTCAGTCCTGGGACCTCTCTTGTTCGGTATATATTTCTCGGAGGTACAGGCCAACACGGAAGGACTGTGGCTGACCAAGTTCGCAGATGACTGCAAACTGGGTGCCATAATCGACTCTCCAGCTGACACAAGCATCCTCCAAAAGGGCCTCATAGAAGCAGACAACTGGTGCCAGAGCCATGGCCTCAAGCTAAATGCCAAAAAGTGTATAGTCATCCCCTTTGGCAAAAGCAAAGTGCCCACAAATTACCACATAGGTGGTAATCCATTAAGTACAGAAGAAGTAATTAGGGACCTGGGGACCCAAGTTGATAGCCATCTCTCCTTTGACAACCACGTGGCCAAAGTGGTTAGAAAAACATTTTATATAGCCCACCTAATCATGAAGTGATTCACATCTAGATCAGGGGAGGTCATCGTGCCTCTTTACTCATCCCTCATCAGGCCCATAATTGAGTACAATGCCCCTTTTGGGATGTACCTTACCAGACACCTGCAGCAACTGGATATACCCCAAAAGTACCTCACCAAGAGGATCAAAGGGCTCAAACAGATGCCATATGCTGCCCGGTTAAAGAAACTCCAGCTCTACTCAGTGGCATACCACCTGTTCAGAGGCGATCTGTGCCTGACATATAAAGCCATGTCCAACCCGGAATTAATGGACATGCCGCACCTCAGAAAATCCAAATCCCATCGAGCTACATGCTCGAGAAACTTGAACCTCAGCACCGAAATAAATAGGACATGCTGGAGGGACACATTCATAACCCAGATGCTCCCTTCACTCTGGAATAAAATCCCAGTCCAGGTTAGGCAGAGTCCCTCATTGACTCTCTTCAAGAGGAATCTTGATGAGTGGATGGGGGATCATAGGTTTACCCCGGGTATCACTTCTGTGTCACTGTTAGACAGAGGCACAGTATACTAACCTCAAAAAAGGGCATAGCAAAATTAATTTAAAATGGGTGGCGAAAGCCAAACACATTCTGGCTAGGCTTATAAATGCCCTAGGGCAAATAGCCTATTATGAACCTATGAACCTATATGAGGGAATAAACTTGGAACAGGAAAAGTGTGTAAAATATCTCAAGAATAAAGCTATGAACTTGTTATGATGGCTATATCAATTATGCTTGTGTTGTTTGACTGTTAAAATAAATGTTATTTCTTAAAAAAATAAACTCAGTCAATAACACAAATGTCACGATATGATCAAGTTGCTTAACCACACTGCTATGAAAAGGAATGTACTAACTCAGTACATGAAAACACTAATCAGGGGATGTCAGTAATTGTACTTATTCACACATCAGCATTGCTGTGGCACACAGGACATTCTACTTGTGGTACAACTAACGATCATGTGACTTTAGTGGCAGTGTGTAACTTTATAACACCTCTACTTTATAACGCCTCTACTTAACCATTCTTGCATTCAATCCTAATCAACATGAGGTTCTTCCAGAAGTTTCTATACTTGCAACTATATTTATGCATTTTCCACATTTCTTTCCTTCTCATCTGATCCTTCACCTTATATTTTTTTCTTTTTTTTTTGGCACATTCAGTTGTTGCCTGATTTTTGTTCTACATCTGGTTTGATTTCCATTCCTGCTTGATATTGATATGCTTCTGCTAGACTAAGCAGGGAAGTCATCTTAGATTTATTCTCCTCATGTTCCAAAACTTTCACTCCATTTGGGTCCTGTGAAGTCAGCAGATATTTGTGCAGTCCCACGATTGCAGATCTATACATGTAATCAATTTCAAGGAGGCCCATACCTCCTGCAGAACAAGGAATATATAACCTTGATATGCATTGATTTTTAAAAATCATTTGGTGATCATGAAGCATTCTTCTTGTTTTCCTATCTAATCTATCCAACACATTTTGGGGCCAGTCAGTCAAAACTGTAAGTTAGGACAGGAACAGCAAATTGGTTTATAGCTTGAATTTTGTTCCTAGAAGTCAATGCTGTTTTCAGGATTAATTTAATAGGTTCGCAGGTTCATAGGTGTGTACTAGGCTAATGGCCCTGGTGCCTTTACAAGTCTAGCCCATAGGATTACCCTGGCATCATGCCACCCAACCTTAGTTCCCAGTGCATCTGTCGAGTGGAACCATTGGAATGATCCCCAGGGTGAATTTTCTATTTCCCATCCATTCATTTAGATTTCTCTTGAAGAGGGCCAGTGAGGTGCTCTGACATGTATGGGAAGTTTATTCCATAATATGAGCAGTGTCTGGGTTATGAACCTGTCCCTCCACCTTGTTCTGTTGATTGTGGTAATGAGATTGAGGTCTCTGGAGTGTGTGGTGCAGAGGGATTGGAATTTCTTTAGATGCAGCATTTCTAACAGAGCTGGGTCAGACATGGCTTTGTAACTCAAGCAGAGATCGCCTCTAAGTAGGCAATATGAGACAGACAATAGTTGGAGTTTTTTTAGTTTGTCCATATAGGACAAGTGTTTAAGGCCTAGGATCCTCTTTGTGAGGTACTTTTGTGGCCTCTCCAGTTGTTGCAGGTGTCTAGTGAGGTACATGCCAAATGGGGCATTGTACTTGATGATTGGCCTAATGAGGGAAGAGTAAAGAGAGAGATAATGACCTCTTTCTTCCTGGATGCAAAACTCTTAGTAATGAGATGTACCACACAGAAGGACTTTCTGACCACAGTGGCAATGTGGTAGTCAAAAGAGAGGTTGCTATTAACATGTGTTCCCAGATTTCTTATAACATCTTCTGTGTTCAGTGAACTACCATCGATGTGGTAATTCATGGGAACCGGGTTTTTCCCAAAGGGGGTGATGACACATTTTTTGGCATTGAGCTTAAGGCCATGGTTCTGACACCAGTCGTTGGTCTCAGTGAGGCCTTTCCGTAGGATGTCAGCATCACTTGGGGAATTAATAATAGCTCCCAACTTACAATCATCTGTGAACTTTGTCAGCCAGATTTCCTTTGTATTAACCTGGACTTCAGAGAAGTAGATACTAAACAGAAGAGGACCCAGGACCAAACTCTGTATAACTCCACTCATGACTGATCGGCAGTCTGAGTTGGAGCCAGTTACCTTCACACTGTGGGTTCTATCTGTGAGCCAGTTTGCAACCCACCTAGTGATATAGGGGTTAATGCTTAGCTTAGTGAGTTTTTCTATGACTCATGAATGGGGAATGGTATCAAAGTCCTTGGCCAGATCAAGGTAGGCTGTATGAACCACCTTGTCTTCATCCACAACTCTGGTGAATGACTCAAAGAAGTCAACCAGGTTAAGCAGGCATGATCTTCCCTTCACAAAACCAAACTGTGTGGGATCCAGAGTTTGGAGATTCCCTATAACCTTGTTTATCAGGTCCATGATGATGCATTCCATAGCTTTACATATCACACTCTTCAGGCTAATGGGGCAATAGTTCCCAGGGTCTGTAGTTGCTTCTCCTTTGCGGAGAGGGATGTCTGTAGCAGTGCGCCATTCAGTAGGGACAAAACCTGAGGTGAGGCTGTGATTGAACAGGGCACAAAGGTGAGGTGCCAGTTCATTCTGTAGTTAAGTCTTCTAAAATATTCCTTACTAAGTTTTATTTCCATTTCTTCATGTTTTATTATTGATCCTTTATCAACTCCTAAATATTTATACACTCCCTCTTGCTCAAGTTCTTTTATATCTCATTCTTGTCCCAGACTAATATTTTCTTGGTACTGCAGTTTTCTTGCTTTAAAGGTTGCTTTTGTACACTTATCAAGACCAAATGACATTCTTATATCATTTGAAAAAGTTTTGACTGCTTGCAGTTGTGCTTTCAGTTCCTCATTTGATGAGCTATACAGTTTTTAAATCATCAACAAAGAGAAGATGGGAAGTCTTTACACTTTGTTGTTTCCTAGGAGCCAAATTATAGCCATGGACTAAGCTGTTAAATAGACAGCTTAATGGGTTAAGGATAAGACAGAATAGCAGAGGTGACAGAAGTCACTCTGGAATATCCCCCTTTGGATTTTTTATCCCTGGAATAATAATTTGTCCTTTATCATAGCTTAATTGCCAAGTGGTCAGCCACTGTTTCATGGTCACTGTAATGTAGTTGATCAGTGTAGGATGTATCTTATACATTTTAAGCACTCTTTTATCCATGAATGTGGGATACTATCAAATACTTTTTGTGGTCAATCCATGCCATACTTGGATTCTTCACTCTTTTTTGAGTTCTCCATTATGACTTTATTTAGGAATAGATGATCCTTTGTTCCATATGACTTTCTTTTATTGCTCTTTTGTTCTATTGCCATAATTAAGTTTTCTTGTAAATGACTATAAACTCTGTTGGCATCAATTCCAGTGTATAGTTTATACATAGTTGGAAGGCAAGTTACTGGTCTACAATTTTTAGGGTAACTTGCAGGTTCACTCTTAAGTAGGAGCATTGTTTTTCCTGTTGTTAGCCAGGTTGATGTCTGTTCAGGGTGCACATTTAAATAGTTCTTACTTATGGCTGAATCTTCATGCAAAGATGTTAATACTTTTAACCAGAAGTTAGGTACTGCATCTGGGCCTGGTGTTTTCCAATTAGTGGCTTTTCTTAACTTTATTTCAATCTCTCTGGCTGTTACTTCATTCCATTTAATTTCCTGTACCTTTAAACTTCTTATACTTTCTTTTACTTATTCTATCCATTTAGCATCTTTTCTGTGTTGCACAGGATCTTCATAAATACGTCTCCAAAATGTATCTACTTTTTTTTGGGTGGTCTTTCAATTTTACCTTGTTTCACAATTTTCTATAAAACTTTTTTGGGATCATCAATAAATTGCTTATTTTTACTTTATATTTATCTGTATATCTTCTAAGTTTTTTCTACCTGTGCTGATATTTTTACTCTATCCTTCTTTATAAATGTGCTATACGCCTTTACGGCTATGAAATGCTAGTTTTGTTTCATTGTATTCCTGCTTAGGATTTAAACATGTGATCTGTTCCTGAAATTTGATTTGTGCTTTTGAATACATTATTTTATATATTTTGTAACTGAATTGTGTTTTAATGAACTGATGAAGCAGCAATATACTGTGAGAGGGGTCTATATTGAAACATTGAATGCTTAAAACAGTGAACGATGTTTCATTGACCGTTTTTCAGTAAAAGCTGAAAATGTCGACACCTCAGAACAATGATTTCTTTCCTAGGGAAAGAAATCGCTGTTCCAACCAAAAAAAAAACTAGTAAACACTTCCAAACACATACACACGTACCTTAACCCTAATTGTACCCCCCCAAAAAACAGTAAACAGCTAAAAACACATATGCACATAACCCAGCCATACATCTAATGGAAAAAAAAGTAAACATTTTAAAACATATGCAGTTACCTTAACCCGCACCCTAACCCTAAGGTCAGTAACTGTTGCACATTTACGTAAACAGTTCCAAACACATACACACTTACCTCAACCCTAATTCTACCCCCCCCCAAAATAAAGGTAAACAGCTTAAAACACATATGCACTTAACTCAACCGTACATCTAATGCAAAAAACAAAAAAATAAACACTTTCATACATATGCACTTACCTTAACCTGCACCCTAACCCTAAGGTTAGTAACTCTTGCACATTTACGCTCGGGAGCTATACTGGATAAGGGACCACACGACAGTGCAGAACATGGCAAAGCAACAAAGCGGTCAAACAACTTCTTTCCCAGGGAAAGAATTCGCTGAACAGCCACTTCACTGTTTTGCCTGTTCACTCTTTATGTATTGACGAAAACGCATTCGACAAAATGCGTTTTCATCGTTCTGATAGGAACCCCTGTGGAAGTGCTTACTGATATTAAAGTTATTGGCTGTGTTACAAGACTCATGTTTTTTACTGTGCTTTTCACAATACTTTTTTGGAACAAGAGTTACTGTGTTTTCTGTCAGTGACATGCAGACATGACAGTGCAGAACATGGCAAAGCAACAAAGCGGTCAAACAACTTCTTTCCCAGGGAAAGAATTCGCTGAACAGCCACTTCACTGTTTTGCCTGTTCACTCTTTATGTATTGACGAAAACGCATTCGACAAAATGCGTTTTCATCGTTCTGATAGGAACCCCTGTGGAAGTGCTTACTGATATTAAAGTTATTGGCTGTGTTACAAGACTCATGTTTTTTACTGTGCTTTTCACAATACTTTTTTGGAACAAGAGTTACTGTGTTTTCTGTCAGCTATCTCACTTTATTGGTTTATAACTTTTCCTCTAAACTGAATTACTTGACTTTCAAATTCTATAGTTTCATTGGTTCATACTAGGCTAATGACCACCAGAGCCTTTATAAGCCTAGCTGTGCAACCCAAACCAGTTGTGTCCCTACTGCATCATGGGTATTTTTTAGAAGGGGGGTATGTGATGTCAGGAAGTTTCCAGAGGTTATGGGGGGGGGTATTGATGGAGTAATTAGTTTGGGTGGAAATTTTCCCAAAAGGCATTATAATGCATTTCTTGGCACTGAGTTTTAATCTATGACTTTGGCACCAGACATTTGTCTGTGCTAGACCCCCTTGTAAGATGTTTGCATTATGTGGGGAATCTGTGATAGCTCCCAATATACAGTCATTTCTAAACTTGTCAGCCAAAGGAACTTGACATAAGTCTTTACCTTAGTGAAGTAGATGCCAAATAGGAATGGTCCTAACCTGGATCCCTGAGCTACCCAGTTGGTGATTGTTCTCTTTGTGGAGGTGGTCTCACCAACCCTGATTACTGGGTCCTGTCTGTGAGACAGCTGTATGTTATGGAAAGGAAAAATGCTGACTGCAACAGTCTTGGTTAGCATAATGCTTTGACATATATACTTATTTATCTTTTCATGACCAGGTTAGACCCACTAGGCTTGTAGCTTGTTTTCATTGGAAACCCAATGTGGCATTTATACTACTAGGGGAGATTTGACTAGGGCATTGGAGAACTTCTACTGTTTTCAGTAGGTGATTTGGGACATTTTATACCCACAAGAGCTAACACCAATTCAAGTAGATGGGGCATCGGTTTGACATAGTACAAAAAATCTGTTTTTGATTATGCAGGTATCAAAGGATTTGGCATTGAATAACTCATCTTATATCAAGTCCACAACTTAAATAGGGCTGCAGAAAAATTAATTAAGGGTTAGAAAAATACAAAAAAATCAAGTGTCTGAAGAGATGCTGCTGCCTTCTTCTAAGAAAGGGAAGGCTGATTTTTTGCACCTCCCCCAAGACACACGCACAAACACACACACACATACACACACAAACACACACACACTCACACACACATGACATGTATTGAAAGTTGGCGTTGCAATACCCCTCACTTCCACAAGGGTCTGACACAGCAGGATGCCCCACCCACCTTTTGAAAGTACAGTGTGGCACCTTCCTCAGTCTGTACAAGGGAAATCCAGTCAGTTTGTGTGTGTGTGTGTGTGTGTGTGTGTGTGTGTGTGTGTGTGTGTGTGTGTGTGTGTGTGTGTGTGTGTGCCTATGCAAATGCATAATCCCTCTCTCCACCCAGGATCAGCATATCTACTGCTTGCTGCTATTCAAACGTGGATTGTCTGGGCTATAGTCAGGGCTCAGTCCCTCTGTGCCACTGGTGCATGCTCAAAACTGCTTTAACTACTTCCCGTAAAGGTGTGAGAAGTTAATACAAGGCAACCCATATCCAAACATCATGTTCATTTGAAAAATCTTGAACCTTAAACACATTGAAAGAACCAAAAAGAAACACTTGAAACTTAGAACACCCAGCTCAAAAGTTCATCAAATAAACCAAATTCGGACAAGTAGAATTAGCGCTTTCAGTTACTTTTTAATACTGTGATCTTCTTCAGAAACAAAAATGTAATGCCCACCCTTTCTTTTATATTAAAATAATTGCCTAAAACAGGAAATTACATGTTAATTGATGTTAGACAATGTAGAAAAAGCATTATTTGCTGGTGATTTAAACAACATATTAAAATGGAAAGAAGCGTTTTGGCAATTGTTATTGGGTGCAGATAGAGCCCCAGGTTTAAATGAAGTCATTAGTTTGAAATGTTTTTTATTGTACAGACAGGTTAGAAACATTTCATTTTAGCACTAGAAAACAATGGCATTATATTTATGAACAAGTATATGGTGATTGTAAACATGATTGTTTAACATATCAGTTCATATGTATATAAAAAAGTTATTTAATTATTCTAACATCAATTAACATGTCATTTCCTATTTTAGGCAATTATTTTAATATAAAAGGAAGGGTGGGCATTGTATTTTTGTTTCTGAAGAAGATCACAGTATTAAAAAGTGATTGAAAACACTAATTCTACTTGTCCGAATTTGGTTTATTTGATGAACTTTTGAGCTGGGTGTTCTAAGTTTCAAATCCTGAACCTTGTTATGCAAGATGTCTGAATGTTTCCCTGAGTTTTCATCTATGATATACAGCTCTGAAGAAATGAAAAGAGAAGGCAGTTATAAGTCATTAGTTAGCAAATGCCATTTCCAAAGCAGTAAAACGAGCCAAGCCTGTGGCATGAAAAACAATTATCTCCAGTGCTGGTAACTCTTAAGGAAGACCACCTGTGGCAAATGGCAAGTGTGAGGCCTGGAAAATGTTATGGAATGAGTGATGGAAATTAAATAGAAGGATGTTAAATAAAATTAAGTATTCAATACACAGGAGGTTCAGATTCAAAAGTTTACTAGTGTACACCAGGAGGCAAAAAAACATACAAGTACAGAATTTTGTCTAACATGATACAGGAAGTTCACAAGTTTATATAAGTTTAAGATTCAAGTTGTTCCCACCTTACTGACGTTACAAGTCACAGGGCATTTACATCACTTTAGCTTACAAGCCTTTATTCATGCAACAGCTGCAGTTGTATATTTATCAAAAACATTCTTTTGATAATAATACAACCTTGCTGTTTCATCCGGTCAGGCACAATATCTTCCTGTAAAGTTACTTTTTAAAGGTCTCATATTAGTTTGAATACAATAGCAGATTCAGTCTTTAACATACATATTTGTTCACTGTTTCACTTTCTTTACGAGCTGTGTTTTTATCTCACAAGGACAAGTTACTTCATGCAGGAAGAGAAGATTTCATTATTTACAAGGACAAGTTATCTCATCAGGAAGGAGCAGAAGATTTACACATTTAATTTCCTGACCCAGCAGATAATCACTTATGAAAAGCATAAACATTAAGCTTGCTGAGCTGGCAGCTGCCAGGGTCAGGGGTCAAAGCACACTGCAGTTTCAGAAGCTACTTGCATTTACACATGAATTTATCCCTTCTGTTATATGATTAATTTATCTATTTAGGAAACCTTGCTGGAGAAATGCAATATTACACTACAATAGCATGCATCCACGCCACATATTTCCGAATATTATTAAGAGCCAGTTTCTGAGAATATCCCGTCTATGCAGTAATGATAAGGACAGAGATACACAAATAAATTTAATGGAGAGGTTTCTTATCGATAGGGGATATTCAAATTCTCTGATTAAAGATGTAAAATGTTCAACTTTTTGCTCTAAACCTCAGATTAATGAAAGACAGAGAACAAAAAATCTATGTAGAACATATCGGCATGATACCAAGGCAGTTTTTACAACCAGATATACCAATGACATTAAACATATTAATAACATCATTAGAAGAAACTGGAAGATATTGTTATTAGATACACAAGTGGCAGAGGTTGTTGGCAATAAACCTATTTTTAGGTATAGAAATAGCAAAAGTCTGAAGAGACTATTATGTATTGAAAAACTGAATAGATCTGTGTTGGATCTCAGACAGTCTTTGAGACATGGAACATATGCATGTAATAGATGCAATATGTGTAATTTTATTTCTAAAAAACAGCAATTTACTGTACCACATTTGGAATATACTTTTACACCTAACTTTTATGCAACGTGCAACTCTAAGAATCTAATATATTTAGCTACCTGCGTTGCATGTGAGGCGTATTATGTAGGGTTAACATCTAGGAGGCTAAAAGATCGTATCTATAACCATAGTTATGATATGAGAAAAATGATCTTAACAAATGCTTTGGCTAAACATAGGTATGCGTTCCATGACCATGATTTTAAATTTAGGGTACTACAGATAGTAAATGAAAGTAAACGTGAAGGCGATAACATGGGCTACTTAGAACAGGTTGAATTAAACTGGATTCTAAGGTTGAGAGCACATATTGAACCAGGGTTAAATCAGGCAGTAAGCATAAAGCCAGTATTGGCTAGGCGCAGATGAATTATGGGTATTGGTTTCTATTAATAACAATACACCACAACATTTGAAATGTTTTTAAACATATGTAGCTAGCCTCTACGAGCGTTTTTTGACATTTTGGATATTGCGTCTTATTATGCAATTTTGATTCTTTATGCTGCGTGTTTTTTATATCTGGAACTATTAAGGAATTGTATATATTTTCAGTTTTAAAGTAATAATTTTTTATATACATGTTTTTGTAAAAGGTTATTTGATTATGTTAACCTGGAATTTTTAGCGACATATGAATTACAAGATCTAAATTTGTTTGCAGAAATTCTTGTATCTATATAGTTTATATGGCAAATAAGTATTGTATTTAGGCATTTTATAATGACAAGTATTATTATCATGTTCATTTTTACTATATTTGTATTTACATTATATCACTCTATTCTGCCACATTCTACTATGTGTTCTACAAGTTTAATGAATTATGTACCTTTAAAATGAAACAGTTGATGAGTTATCTTTATTAAATTGATTAATTGTTTAATTGATTTATTTGATAAGATACTTTGTATATAAATATTGGATAGAATGAATTGATTTACAAACCTGAAGAAGCGTACCTTGGCAGTACGTGAAAGCGCTTGTTCCGATAATAAAAGACAATATTATTTTTACTAACGTGGTGACTTCTACTTCATTCTGTTTGCTGCTACGTGGATTTCTTTTTTGGTAGAAGTCTTTGGATGGTAGTATCCTGTTTGTATTTATTATTCTCGCTGTTCTTTTTGGAATTTTCTACCTTCACACGATGGAAACATCTACAATTGAACTTGACTACAATCCTGGAATTAGGAGTAATGCCAGTGACTGGAACAATATTTTTCATCAACGTGACAATCCATTATTGAATTTAGAACTACATCTTCCTACCATCTCAAGGAAAACAGATACCATGGAAAATCTCAAAGAATTTTACAATGGTCTTAGAGAACTTGAAAATGATCTATATAAATTACATAGACTAATTTGGCAGAGAAGGCATTTAGAGGCATGCCTTCATTTTCATGTGATACCTCGAGGCATGCAAATTTTATGCATGCCCACCTATGGAGATAGTCACCCTGAACTTTTGAAAAAATGGCAACAATTGAACATAAACTTTAGTAATCAATATATAAAACCTTTAATTGATTACTTTACTCCCATTGAAAATGAGTTAGTTATAAAAGTGGAGGCTTTGCATAAAGATCTACTAAATCAATATAAAGGAGAAGTCTATGAGAAAAAACTTGATGCAATGTTTGTACAAGCCATCGCGTACAGTGATAGACTGCAGCAATTAAAATACAAAAAACTTCAAAGAGACTATCATGATTGTTTATCTGGACAAATTTTTGTTTGGCCCAAATATGGTAATCAATCCAATGCTCGACAAAATCATCTGCCTTATACTGATAACAGTACTATTAATGCAATAGACTCCACGGAGTCTTTAAATTCGATCAATGCGGAGATGACATCATTGTCAAGCACCGGCAAGCAAGATGAGTTGCCAATAAGCGAAATGCCACCACCAAACCAACAAGCTCTAAAGGAACCACTTTCCCTTGGAGCGAGACCAAAACTTGGTACAGGTTTAGCTCCAAGTACTTTTTTACCGTTACCAGTGGAATACAGAACCCGAGTATCAACGCGGTCCAACAGTCGAGGAATAGGAAAAAGGAAGTACTCGGGGGAGACCACCGAGGTAAGGAGAAAGAACAGGAATTGAGGCAACTGGTATTTAATTTCTCGAGTCGTGAACTGACTATGCATGAAGTAAATCTTCTGAACAAAGGACTTTCCTTTATTCCATCCCAGGGTAGTAACCTTTCAGAAGTTCTTATTGATCTACGTCTTTTTGCGAGAACTCTAACATTAAAATTACTGTTTAAAGACACCAATATGCCTAACTCCAATACTGGCAAACAATTTAAATGTAAAAGTATGTTTATACCTGCTCTCCTGCCGAATGTTGAATGTTTTGTAAGGTCATGTGAACAAGATTTGTATGTTTATTTTTCTGAAGGTAAATCTAAGCAGGTGTTTCATAATTTAAATGCAAATGAGAAATTTTCACTCAAGAACTTACAGCAGGATGTGAATTTAGTATTTAAACAAGCTGACAAGGGTGGCGGTATAGTGGTAATGGACTCCACCCTATATACTAAATTAATGCTTGATATGCTGAATGATGATGCTGTCTATAAATGTATAGAACATAAGCAATTAATATATACTGTGAAACAGGTCCAAGATACTTTATATGACTTCTTAATGTGCAGACAAATTCTTAAGGAATTATATGAATATCTCTTTGTGGATCCCCCCCTTATTCCTGTGATTAAAGGCCTTCCTAAAGTACATAAAGGGGTTTTTCCCCCTCCTTTACGGCCAATAGTATCTGGTGAAAAATGGGTAACTGAGAATATCTCTCACTATATTGAATCTAAATTAGGACCTTTAGCCAGAAATATACCTACCATTTTGAAGGACACTCATGAACTATTAAAAGATTTACAAACTTTAGCTATAGATAATGCTATACCTCCATCAGCTATTTTGGTATCATTGGATGTCAAAAATCTTTTTACAACTATTTCCAATGAATATGGGATTGAGGCTATCAGGGAATTTATACATACAGATGGAACACTTGATAATGCCTCCCAAATACTGATATGTACACTTTTAGAGATAGTCTTGAATAA
Source organism: Protopterus annectens (assembly GCF_019279795.1). Classification (NCBI taxonomy): domain Eukaryota; kingdom Metazoa; phylum Chordata; order Ceratodontiformes; family Protopteridae; genus Protopterus; species Protopterus annectens. The sequence goes on from NC_056726.1 coordinate 1,763,200,661, forward strand.
TAATATCTTTTTATTTCAAGACACTATATATGCACAGACTTGGGGAGTAGCCATGGGCACCCCCTGTGCGAACTCTTATGCTAATCTAGTGATGCATCAGTGGGAATGTAGGTTTTTGTTTGACAGTGTATTTTTTAAGCACGTTTTATTATATAGACGTTTTGCAGATGATATATTAATACTTTGGAAAGGAGATGATGAATTATTGAGACACTTGGTTCCTTATTTAGAATCGACAACTGATTTCCTGAGATTTACCATGGAGAAATCTGTTAACAAGATAGATTTTTTTAGACGTCACTGTTTCCAAAGAATTGGATGGTACAATTTCTACTACTCTATTTAGGAAACCTTGCTGGAGAAATGCAATATTACACTACAATAGCATGCATCCACGCCACATATTTCCGAATATTATTAAGAGCCAGTTTCTGAGAATATCCCATCTATGCAGTAATGATAAGGACAGAGATACACAAATAAATTTAATGGAGAGGTTTCTTATCGATAGGGGATATTCAAATTCTCTGATTAAAGATGTAAAATGTTCAACTTTTTGCTCTAAACCTCAGATTAATGAAAGAGAGAGAACAAAAAATCTATGTAGAACATATCGGCATGATACCAAGGCAGTTTTTACAACCAGATATACCAATGACATTAAACATATTAATAACATCATTAGAAGAAACTGGAAGATATCGTTATTAGATACACAAGTGGCAGAGGTTGTTGGCAATAAACCTATTTTTAGGTATAGAAATAGCAAAAGTCTGAAGAGACTATTATGTATTGAAAAACTGAATAGATCTGTGTTGGATCTCAGACAGTCTTTGAGACATGGAACATATGCATGTAATAGATGCAATATGTGTAATTTTATTTCTAAAAAACAGCAATTTACTGTACCACATTTGGAATATACTTTTACACCTAACTTTTATGCAACGTGCAACTCTAAGAATCTAATATATTTAGCTACCTGCGTTGCATGTGAGGCGTATTATGTAGGGTTAACATCTAGGAGGCTAAAAGATCGTATCTATAACCATAGTTATGATATGAGAAAAATGATCTTAACAAATGCTTTGGCTAAACATATGTATGCGTTCCATGACCATGATTTTAAATTTAGGGTACTACAGATAGTAAATGAAAGTAAACGTGAAGGCGATAACATGGGCTACTTAGAACTGATTGAATTAAATTGGATTCTAAGGTTGAGAGCACATATTGAACCAGGGTTAAATCAGGCAGTAAGCATAAAGCCAGTATTGACTAGGCGCAGATGAATTATGGGTATTGGTTTCTATTAATAACAATACACCACAACATTTGAAATGTTTTTAAACATATGTAGCTAGCCTCTACGAGCGTTTTTTGACATTTTGGATATTGCGTCTTATTATGCAATTTTGATTCTTTATGCTGCGTGTTTTTTATATCTGGAACTATTAAGGAATTGTATATATTTTCAGTTTTAAAGTAATAATTTTTTATATACATGTTTTTGTAAAAGGTTATTTGATTATGTTAACCTGGAATTTTTAGCGACATATGAATTACAAGATCTAAATTTGGTTGCATAAATTCTTGTATCTATATAGTTTATATGGCAAATAAGTATTGTATTTAGGCATTTTATAATGACAAGTATTATTATCATGTTCATTTTTACTATATTTGTATTTACATTATATCACTCTATTCTGCCACATTCTACTATGTGTTCTACAAGTTTAATGAATTATGTACCTTTAAAATGAAACAGTTGAACAGTTGATGAGTTATCTTTATTAAATTGATTAATTGTTTAATTGATTTATTTGATAAGATACTTTGTATATAAATATTGGATAGAATGAATTGATTTACAAACCTGAAGAAGCGTACCTTGGCAGTACATGAAAGCACTTGTTCCGATAATAAAAGACAATATTATTTTTACTATCATGATGACTTCTACTTCATTCTGTTTGCTATTAACAGAATAAAATGCATTATAAACTACCTTGCTTTTAAACTAGCATTTCACATATATTTAAATACATATTTTTCTAACAAAGGATTTCACAGTAGCAACATTAAACAGAGGCAGGAAAAAACAGATGTTTGATTCATGCATGAAAAGAAGTTCAAAATTTATCACAAGCAATAGCAACCTAAATTTCTTAAAACGATTCATGAAATAATTTGTTGAACATAGGCAGTTTAACACTGAAGAACCACGACAGGAGAGAGTTCAAATAAATTAGAACTATACAGACATTTTAAAAGGTCATTTGTTACTCACTGCTGTAGAGGCTGCTGCTTTACATTTGTTAATAACTAAAGACCAATGGTAATAATTATATAACTGATATCACAGAGAAATATCATGCAAGTTATAGCATCAGGACATCTGCATTTTAATACAGATATGACCTATTAGGCATGTAGTGTATGCTGTTTCAGCTGGTGTGATGAACATGTTCTTATTAGTCATTATACAACTGCAGATATTTAATAAGGATAGTGGCAGTCCAAAAGGTTCACTCTAGGAGTTATCTGCAACTCGTGAGACAAAGAGAGAGAGAGAGTAATGAAATGGTTCTCAAATACAATAACCTGCAGTTTTGTGTGTGCATGTAGACAATTTCATGACATGTTGGTTTAACGTAAGTTGGGAAGGGGAATATACATTCAAAAGCATATTAACATCAGAATGTGTATATTTACATATATGTGTATATGTGTTTATATACATATATATATATATATATATATATATATATATATATATATATATATATATATAAAAATTGTTGTTCAACTAATGCACTAATGCTGTTATTTTGTTTACTTGTTTGCTTACACCTGTCTGTAGCACTAAAGAATTTACTGCTAATGCTGATTCCACCATGACCTTGAAACTAGTAAAATATAAGAATATGGCTATGAATTTTGAAATTAATGACATTGACGCAGCACTACCTACCTTGATAAAGTGAAGACATAATACAGTGGAAGTATTTACTTGGATTATGATCAGGGCCAGATCCAGCACAAGGCAATCTATGAAGCTATATAGGGCCCAGTTCTGGCTAGGAGGCCCAGACCGACAATATCAATTAAAAAAAGTCCTAAACTGATTATCTGCCACACAACATTAATAAAAGAAACGTCCCATCTGATTTTCACCTGTGCAATCACAGATTGCTTTCTGCCGCACAGTCTCATTGTTCTCCCATCACTGAGCAGACAACAGCTTCAGTTTCTCATTGGTTCAAATGCGAGCCAAAGAGAGCAAAAGATTAACTGTTGCATGCAAATGAGAGACATCCAGTAATTGGTGCAGGATTTGAAAATGGCCTGTAAAGCTGCATTATTTCTTTGCATGCATGGAGGATCATTGGCACTTTCGTATTTTCTTTGGATGTATGAGAGATCTTTTCAACCATCTACATGAGAGGTACTGACAAGCCTAATAACTACCTATGAACAAGAGTAGTTATGGTGTAAAGGAAGGAAATTGAGTGCAGTAAACAGGACACTCATCAAATGGGCCATGGTCTTTGGATGTGATCTTTAGTTTCCTTATTGAGTTGAATGTTGACAGCATGTTTATTATTTAGCTGTGAATAAATTTGACAAAAATGGTCTATAAGTTTAATGTTAATATTTTAACTATGAAGACATTTTTAATTTAGGTTTTTTTTTTTTTTTTTGCAGCCACATAGGTGTAAATTGCAGTGTATTTGGACTACAGCAGTTTGTCTAGCACTAAAGGACAATAAATGTGCAATAGTACCCTTTCTGAAGTCAGCCAGCCTAAGAAATTACCTCATCAATAACACACCCTTAAGAGTAGAACCAGTCGTCAGGGATTTGGGTATGTATCTAGATAGTAACCTGGATTTCAACCAACATGTCTCTAAGGTAGTAAGGAAATCATTCTATGTTGTTCAGCTTATAAGCAAGGACATGCCATCTAGGTCCAAGGAGTCATCATTCCCTTGTATTCAGCCCTTATCAGGCCCATCATTGAGTTAAGTGTCCCCTTCGGTATGTACCTGACCAGGCACATACAACAGCTGGAAGATCCACATATGTTCCTCACAAAAAGAAAACAGAGCATAAACTACATGTTCTATGCAGGTCACCTCAAAGCACTATCTTTATACTCTGTTTCCAACAGACTGTTGAGAGGCGATCTATGCCTGACATACAAGGCATCCTTGGAACTCACACTGATGGACCTTTTACACATCTGCAAAATGAATATAATCAGAATTGCTCAATTCATGGATTTAAACTTTGCTTATGACATGAATAGGATGTATTTGAGGGACAGGTATGTGTCTCAGTCTGGATCAGGCTTCCCATCCTTGTGAAACAGAACTCTTCCCCTAACCGTATTCAAAGTAACCTAGACCAGTGGATGGAAACTGGAAATATACCCTGGGTCTAGCACCAGTTTTTCTAATGAACAAAGGCAGCCTGTAAATCTTGCTGTTGCTTATATATGCCCCTTAAAGTAACCTCTAAGGAACATAAACTTGATGCTTACAATTGGGATGCTTGACTAAGCTTGAAAGGCCCCAGTGATCATTAGCCTAACATACACTTGTGAACCTATGAACTTAGTGCAGATTATTACAGCTATGAACTGCTAAAGAGCTGCTACCTGAAGTATATGGTTTGAGTTCCTCAGCCTTCATTTACCTTAGATTTTTATTTTATTTATTTATTTTTATTTTACATTTGTTGACCGGGATAGTCCGACTGGATGCACGTCCATTTTCAGTGGAGGCCCGGGGAGAAAAGCTCCAAGGGTAAGCAGATACAGCATTACATAATACCAGCATTACATATTACAAACAGACTATTTACAGAGATTACATAAGTAAGCAAGTTAAACAAGTTCCACAGGTTACAGTTAATTCTGAGCACAAGTCATGATTAAATTAAATTACACAGTAAACTGGTAAACAGATGTTTACACATTCTAGACAGAGTTGGCCAGGCTTGATACATTGACATAGCCAGTTAAGTGACAAATGTTGTTTGAGTCTAGTTTTAAATTGACATAAGGTGTAAAGTAAGGTAATATCAGCTGGAAGAGAGTTGTAGGATGTACTTACAGAGTTTGCAAAGAGAGAATCACCGGCTCTGTTATTAATTTTGCTAGTCTGAATTAGTAGTTTGTTAGAGGATCGAAGTGGTCTAGGATTGTTATGGGGGTGATAATATTTTTAAGTGCAGGAGTATTGTCCGGATTATATAGGATTTTATAGGCCATAATCAGTTGGTTATACTGGATTAGGCTGGGTAGTTCAAGCCACCCAAGCTGATTTAGATTGATGCAATGATGTATCCTAAAAGGCAGCCCAGTGGCAAACCTGGCAATGTGGTTGTAGCAAATTGAGAGTTTGTTAAGGACAGTCTTGTTTAAATTAGAGAGTAGAGGGGATGCATACAGAAGGGTTGAAAGAAGGTGAGAGCGAGCTATGGCAATTTTAGCTGGAGAGATTAGGAAGGCTTTTATTCTGTAAAGTGACCCTAGTTTTTTATTGATGGTTTTGATAGTTTGGTTAACATGTAGGTCAAATTTTAGATTATTGTCTATGATGACACCTAATAGTTTTGTAGAGGGGTCAGGGGAGATTATTGTGCCATCATTTGATTTTATGGTAAAGGAGAAAGCGGTAGACCTACGTGTTGGTGAAAATAACAGCATTTTATTTTTTTGGTATTTAGGATCAGATGATGTTCAGAAAGCCAGTTTTCTATTGTATTAAAGGTGGTCTGGGTAGCTGACCATAACTCTACTGGAGATGTGGCTGAGCAAATCAGAGTAGAGACATCAGCATATTGGATGCAGCTGACTTTTGGGATGACAGTATAAAGGTCGTTAATGAAGATGGAGAACCGCAAGGGCCCTAGTATAGAGCCTTGTGGTACTCCAAGGGTGTTAGGTAGAAGGTTAGAGAGTTTGTTCTGCCAGAGGACAGCCTGCTGTCGACCATTTAGGTAGGATTGAAACCATTGAAGGGCTCCAGTATCTAGACAGAATGTTTGCAGGGTGTGGATTAAAAGTTGGTGATGAACCATATTGAATGCCTTGGAAAGATCCAAGAAGAGGGCTGAGGATATATAATTATTGTTGTGATTATGGTTTATGGTGTTGGTAAAGGCTAGGAGGGCTGAAGTAGTGCTGTGATGAGGACGGAAGCCATGGTGAGTGTCTGCCATAAGGTGATTCTGGATTAGGTGGTGCATGAGTTGTCTATGAATACATTTTTCCATAATCTTTGCAAGTGGAGAGAGTATAGCTATTGGCCTATTATTGGAGAATTCAGTAGAGCTGCCTCCTTTGTGAAGTGGGATTACATAGGATATTTTCCAGATGGTGGGAATTTTAGCTTCTACTATGGTTCGACTGATTAGTATTGAGACGGGGTAAGCAATAGCATCAGCTGATTTTTGTAGGTACTCGGCAGGGAGTTGATCAGCAGAAAGTGTAGTGGGTTTTAATTTTTGATCAAGGTACAGATAAGTGAAGTGGTGACTGGTTGGAAGCTGAACGAGTAGGTTTCTAGGGGTGCTACTTTAAGGACCAGGGGAGCTAGGAGGTAGTTGGCTAGCTAGGGCTTCAATTGTCTCAGTAAAGAATTGGTTAAAACTATCAGAAACATCTTCAGGGGTTTTATCAATAGTAGCAGCAGGGATTGGGGTTGAAGTTTGTCCAGGATGTAGTAGATTATTTAAACCTGCCCAAAACTTCTGAGGGTTATTTTGATTTACTATCTGTAAATTACAGTAGTATTGTTTTTTGTCTTGTAAAATTGATTTTTGGGTTTTGTTCCTGGATTGCCTGGATTTAATGTGATCTTGAGGGTCTCTAGAAGAACACCATAAAGCCCATGCTTTGTTTCTAAGGGTAATTTTGAGTTTAGAAAGCCATTGCGCAGTTTTTGCCTTGGTTCTCTTTGAACGAACAGGTGCATGCAAATCAAGGATATCAAGGAATTTGTTGTTAAAGTATGCTACTGCTTCCTCTAAGGGGAGGTATTTTAGAATAGACCAATTACATGAGTTTAGTTCTTGTTGGAATTTGGCAGGGTCAAAGTTTTTGTTCTTTCTAACCTTTCTGAGTAAGGGTTGTTGGGAATTAATGGTTTTGTCCTTAATTACATATGTGAGAAGGTGATCACTTAGGCCATCAAGGAGGGTACCAGAAGTGTACAGTTGGGGGTGCCTATTTATGAGTACCCAGTCAAGTATGCTTTCTTTTTGGTTGGGTTTACCTATCCTGGTAGGGGTGGATATAATTTGTGTAAATGCATGTAGGTTAATATGGGTGGTTGGGGATTCTGAGGAACAGGTGCCCCAGTCTATGTTAAAGTCTCCAAGTAGTAGGGTTTCTTGGGGGTAGTGACATGATAGCCAGTGCAGGATATCTTCAAATGTAGATATATTGTTACCTGGAGGAATGTACATACAGATGATATTAATGCATTTATTTTTATTAAGTTGCAATTTGGTAGAAAGAATCTCTGAGTTATTAACCTGAGGTGGTTGTATTACATCTATGGTGACATTTAACTCAGATTTATAGAGTACAGCTACCCCACCCCCCTTCCTCGAAGCACGATCCAGCCTGTGTATGTTGTACCCAGGTGGTAACACTTCATTGTCTTTAGTGTTAGGTTTTAACCAGGTTTCAGATAAACAGAGAATCTCAGGGGAGTGGACATCCAGAAGTGCATGCAATTCATGTACCTTGTTATTAATGCTTCTAATATTGAGATGACAGACTAGGAGAGAGTTAGTTGGCCTATTAATTGTAGGTTTGTAGCTTAGATTGCAAGTAGAGGGGGTATGTGTAACTGAAGTGAGTGGGCCAGGGTTGGGGTGAATATCACCACCAAGTATTAGGTTGAGTCTATACTTGGTGATGAACTTCAGGAATTTGTTTATTAGTTTGTGGTAGTGTTTGGATCTAGAGCTAATGTGCCTGGGGTTGAGATGTTGATAGACTGAACAAGATGTTGGATAGGATCTGATACTGTAAGTATGGTTGAAGGTGGAAGGATTTACAGCTGGGGTGATAGTATGGCCTTTTGGGATCTGAAATCCCATGAGAAACTGGTTTTCTTACAAGGTAAGGAGGTATGGTGCGAACAAGAGGGGTAGTAAAGAGGAGTATGTCATTATCTGTGATTCAGCTAGTGAGTTAAGGAACTGTTTTACCTGGTGATGCAACACCAGAAGATAGAGTGGTGAGGTAAAGGTACTGGAAGGGGGATGGGAGAATGCCAGATGAAAGCTAATAGGTGTTATTAAAATGTAGGTAGAAGAATGGGGGCAGGTGGAATTATCCCAGATGAAAGCAGATAGGATCTAGAAAGTGGAGGAGTGGCTATAGTACTCTACATTTAGAGGTACTGGGGTGGGAGGGAATTGGGGGCAGGGAGGGGAGCGAAGAGAGCCCGAGCGTAAGTTACTTTACCAGACAATACTCCTGGGTCACTCTTGAAAAGGAACACTTGTGTCCAGTGGACTGTCCCAGACTGTTAACAAATACATTTCACATTTATCTTTTTTAATTTATGCACCATTTACATAGGCATTAATTACTACTTTACTATATGCTATTTGAATATAAATCCCACCACATCTCTTGTAATTTCATGGCTTGCCAAATGCATTTTCACTAACTGTGAGTTTAAAAGGAAGAGAAGTTTACTGTTTCTCGTGCTAAGTTTATTTTCAATGTGAATATTTTATTTGCTTAGAAAATGTCTGTCAGTGTTTTTCCTGTAAAATTTAAAATAAAAGTTTTAGATTTAAATGTCTATGATAATTGTAAATATAAAAAGAGAAAATAGTAAGTATGCTGACAGGTCTCAGCAGTGTTTATGTGCATTTTTTTTTTTTGTTTATTTCTTTTCAGTTTTTTAGTTTATCACTCCTTTTGGGAGAATCTTGTTGTCACCTTGGTGCTAAATAGCCTTTAGTGAAGGGAGTTTTATGACACCTTGTTCCTGTCCGAAGACAGTCTAGCAGTTAATAACTAGTTCTACACTTCATTTTGTTTGGACTTTGCATTATTACTACTCTGTTTCTTTCTTATTTTAGTTTGGATTATACAAAAAGACTTGTGCTACATCAGGCTAGCTTTTAGTTCCAGTTATGATTTATGGCCCTTTTTATGTATATATCTTAGTTTTTCATGGGTTGAAAAGTTGATTTGATGAAGTCCAGTTGCTGGATGAAAATGCTTATCATAAATTAAAGCTGAGTTTTTCTGGTATTTAAGCCTGTTTGATTTTGTTTTTTCAGTACCATCATTGAAGAGGAATTAACATATGAAGCTTTGGGCTGTTTATTACTGTTGCTTAATATTGTAATGTTTAAGCATTTTTATTTTTCATTTTTTACAAATAACAAGGAAGTGAAGTCAGTCCTCTACCTTTACGATGGGGACAGCTGTCCCCACAAATCCCTGTTATAGTTTATGTACTTGTTTGGGCTGTTACTCACTTTTTGTGATATACAGGGTTCCTGGATGTGAGGCAGATTTACCAAAGTCATTAGTGATCTTTGTCATTTGATTTGCTTTCCAGGGGTGATCACTCTCTCTCTATCATGAAAAAGACAATATGAGTTTCCTTCATCAGAAGTGAAGCAGAATATTTAGTGGATTCATCTAAGAAAGCAAAGACCTACCAGAAAGATGGCATGGATAGCCTAGCACTCCAGGACCTGATAATGGATATTTTAGACTTGGAGAAGGTACAGCAACATGCAATGGCTGTAAAGTCACTGTGGACTCACACTTCAGTGGAACAGTCACATCTTTACCCATGCAAAGAACACCATGACAATCATTGTAGACATTCACCTCAGATGGTGCAGTGGAGTCTGGACCTGTTCTTGTATTGTTTGCAGGAATGACTAACAATGGAGACTGTAAACTATATGCATGTAGAAGCTTTGCTGCGCATATCATTTAATCCCTGCCATATTGCATGCAGATGAAAAAAAAAAAGACAAATTTTCCCAATCTGTAGGGCAACTACATCAACTTGACATCAAACTACTAGGTCAGGGAGATAGCATCAAGGCAATAATGGACAGAGTTTTGCAACAAACAAACAAACTCCTGGCCATGTCCCTTTTTATGCAAAGCATGAAATTGTCATTGCATTGCATTCTGGACTGCAAAGCAAAAAGAATCAAAAGGGCAAGATTCAATAAACTCTACACATCTCGCTAAAACCGCATGTGCGTAACACCACAATGCGTATAAGATAGCTTGCTGATTTATATTCAGTAAGCAGCACTACACAATGACTAGAGCTGCATACACCTGGCAAACATCATGGCATGCTAATAACAGCATAAGCAGCTGAAATGTATGCTAATCAACCAATCCAAGATGGTGGAGCTATTCAACAAACTAGTTAGTGTAACCTTTTACCTTGTATTCTAAAACCTACTGGAATACAGCCATGGAAACTACCCTGGAGGAAATGTAAGGGGCTACTGCAGCTCTTCTGCATGTATATGTGCAACAGGCTCAAGTCTGTGCTGCTGCTGCTGCTGCTAGACCTTCGGCAAGGGGGATAAGGGTATTTTGACCCTGTTTAACTTTTCATGGTCTTCATGAGGTGGAAATAGTAGAGCACTACAGGGTGAATTGAGACACACTACAGGAACTCTGCAACCTCTGTCGTCCTCACCTGAGAGCAAGAGCAAATGGAGGGGAACCCATACCTCTGGAGACCGAGGTATGTGTAGCAACTTATAATATTAGCTTCAGAAACATTTTAGAGACTCACAGGGGCCATGTTGGGGGTGTCACAGGCATCAGCATCCAGAATTCTACATCAATTCCTGAATGCTATGCTACAGCATGCCAGTGAGTACATATATTTCCCCTGTACACCCTAGAACAGTGCTAGAACCATGCAGGATTTCTATTCCATAGCACACTTCCCTGAATTCTTGGGTGCCATAGACTGCAGGCACATTGAGATTAAAGCACCACCTGGGGAAAATGGAAGGGTCTACATTAACAGAAAAGGGTTCTATTCCATTATGTCAAGTCATGTGTAATTCTAAGGGAATCATCCTGAATGTGTGTGCTGGCAAACCTGGCAGTTACAACTCCCATATAGGTTCATAGGTTCATACTAGGCTATCTGCCCTAGGGCATTTATAAGCCTAGCCAGAGTGTGTGTGGCTTTCGCCACTCCTTGGAATGAGAGTAATATGCCCATTTAGGGTTTAGTTTACTGTGCCTCTGTCTAGTAGTAACGCAGTGATGACCCCCGGGGTGAACCTATGATCTCCCATCCACTCGTCAAGATTTCTCTTGAAGAGAGTCAGTGAGGGGCTCTGCCTAACATGGACTGGGATTCTGTTCCAGAGTGTAGGGAGCCTCTGGGTTATGAATCTGTCCCTCCAGCACGTCCTATTTCTGTGTGGAGGTTCAAATCTCTCGCTCTAAAAAAAAGTTCATAGGGTAGTACTAAGCTAACTGCCCTTGAGAACCATTTTAAGCCTAGCCAATTATCCCTTGTAAGACTCAAACCCTGCACCTTGTGTTTGTAAGGCAAACACCTTAACCATTAGGCCACCTTCCAACCTTGCACAATGCACAGCTCACCTAGGGGTGTTATCCCACAAGGTCATTTACTTGGGGTTGCAGGGTATGCACTCGAACCACAGCTGATGATGCCCATCAGAAATGCGTGCACACACACACACACACACACACACACACACACACACACACACACACACACACACACACACACGCACACACACACACACACACACACACACACTACCCTATAATGAGGCACACACTCAAACAAGAAACATCATATAGTGTGAGCTTGGGCTTATGATGTCCCAGTTTTAGTGCCTAGATACATCAGGGCATGCTCTGCAGTATGATCCCACTACTTGTGCTGACATTATCACAGTCTGTTCTATCCTATACAATATCATCCTGGGAAAACAGCTGCAACAGAAACACCACAGATAGAAGCAAACATTCCACCACCACTGGCAAGGTCACCACATCCACATGCAGATGAGGAGTCAAAGGAGGAACAACCAGCTGCTGTCAGTGTAGGTAGCCAAAGGCATGCAAAATATGCCCTTACTGTGGTCAGAAGGCAATAGACAGCACACAAGCCGGCCACCTAAGTGGTTCTCTTTTCATCCTATGCATATATATATATATATATATATATATATATATATATATATATATATACAGTAAAATTGATGACAGACAATTCTCACAACCTTTACAGACATTGTAATGGCTGTGTACTGCTAGCATCAGACAGAGTCAGCCCTGAATAGCAACAGTTGTAGCTGTAACTGCAAGACTATTAAGGTAAGTGTTATAAACATGCAATAATGAATGAAATGCAGATACCTGCATACTGATTCTTGAAAATGTACCTGAGTAGAATGTGTGTGAGTTCTCCAGCAATGACATCAGTACATGACATGACTGACTTATGTATTATATGTTTCTGACTTATGTAATATATATTTCTGCAGTTTATTAGTTAACATGAACAATGGAGCTAAAATACCCAGTATGGAAAAATCAGTCCAAGCTCTACTTATCCCTGCATTATCACAAGTCAAGCAATAATAATGGCTGTCTTATCAATGATTTCAAGTTAGGAATCACAACACTAAAACTCTGTAATAAATAAAAAAAACCCACTTCCAAATAACATCACCAATACATATCCTAAGCACTCATTTAGCTTTCCACCCTGTACATCAGGCAATATACATATGTAACCCTGAATCAAAATCTAGAAACAAGGTGATGTTGCTGTTATCATCATGTGTACAATGTGAGGGTTCTGGGGTGGGAGGCCAAGGCTGACACCAAATACTAGTCCCATAAATATCAGCCCAAAATATCTGAACATAAAGAAACACTGTTTGCACAATTGCAAATGTTACAGCAATACTGGTACTTATTGCACACTTCTCACACATACAGATAATATATATATATATATATATATATATATATATATATATATATATATATATATATATATATATATATATAAATAATACCTCTCAACCTGGAAATATCAAAAATCTGGACAAGGCCCATGAAAAATAGGTACAAATCTGTACGCTGATTAATGTAAAATTTGCATACATAATTACACAACTCTGCCTATGCCAATGGAATTGTGGGATACAACGTTTCAAACGCAGACTGAAGAGCAGAGCCAAAATATAGCACCAGAGACTCCCTGTAGCCATTCCAATGTCCGATTACCTGGCTATTTCACATCATTTACCATAAACACTAAAGTGTGCATACTGCTTTACTACAATGATTGTTTGGATTTTATTTTTTACATTTTATAGCACAATGCACAAACAGTAATAGATATCTGGCTGCTAAACAAAGCAATACTGTCTCACAATGAAAACAGATTCGGCATTAAAACTTCTCTGCCCCCGAAACTCTCATTCACTGAAACAGCATTGAAACCCACAGATTACCTTTGGGCTGTATTCAAATCAGAAGCTCCTTGCACAAAAAACAAGAAACATACATGTGTTCTTTGATATACAAGGAATATAATAAAATCAGGAAGGTGTAATACAGCACACTTGTTAGACTTAAGTTAGAGCGTATTTTAAATTTATTTAACATTTTTCCAGTAGGCAATGAAACAAAATGCATGAACAAATAATGACAAAATTGCCTTATTCAGAACACTTCCATGATAGTCTACTTATACACACACTCTCTCTTTGTCTCTCTCTCTCTCTCTCTCTCTATATATATATATATATATATATATATATAAATCACAGTAGTGTAAGCCATAGGCATGTTGCACAGCTTCTTGCACTTATTTTTAATTGAGGGGGGCAAAATGCAAAAAAACAGGGACGCATTTTAAACATTGCTTGAATAAGATATTATCACCATGCATTTCACTGCCATGTCTTGAACCAAGGTACCTCTACACTACAGTCAGAACAATGTACCACTAAACTAAATCAACAGTTTGCTGAAAGACAGGAAGACAAACCGAAATGGCTATCATTTAGTGAATTCAATTCACACTCTCAACCTCTTAGCATAAATAAACAGAAGCCAATAATGGGGGAATACAGCCCCAAAACATTTCAAATGCTGATCTTATAAACTTAAAATAAAACCTTTTATTCTATCAATTTTCTACCATTTATTTTATGAAGAATATGAAGCTTGAAGTTGAAATACAAAATACCATTACTCTGTGTAGCCAACAATGCAATGCCTGTTAACCATGAGCCACTCTGAATGCATGTTTTCATGTACCCACGCTTTGTTGAGGTCGCACTTGCACATTCTCTCAGAGGGTACTCGTTAGTTGAGAATGGTCTTGCCTTCACAAGAACATAAGCTGTCATTTTAACTAAAATTATTTTGGGCACAATCAGTGCTAAAGCTATTTTTTTGAAGATCTGGCTGAAAATGACATGCCTTTTTTCACAAGGACAGGCAGGGTTTCACAACATAATACACACACACACACACACACACACACACACACACACACACACACACACACACACACACACACACACACACACACACACACACGCACACACACTTTCTTCCTTACCTGTTTCCCCACATAGCAAAGCAAATGTCCTTCTCTTGGCAGCATATTCAGCAGTCCCTCTCTCGGCAGCATAAAGCAAAGCAGAAGAAGCAAGTCAGCAGTTCTATGTCCGTCTCTCAGCAGCATTTTCAAGGCAAAGCACTTCCCGGCAGTGAAGTCCCTCTCTCGGCAGCATATTCAGCAGTCCTTCGTCCCTCTCTAGGCAACATAAGCAAAGCTTCTTCCCTCAAAACAAGTTAGCAATTCTGAATCTCTCTCTCAGCAGCATTTTCAAAACACATAGCAGTTCCTGCCTGCTTGCAGCCAGCCGTAAATGATGACGTGAGCTCCTTGAGCTCAATTCCGACTGGCTGGTAGTGCTGTCGGAGCTGATGTCATTGTGCATGTGATGACGTCAGCTCCGACAGCACGAAATTTCAAAAAATAAAAAAAACAACAGCAAAGAATGAATGAAGGGTGCCACTCGGGAATCGTGGCACCCCTTCATTTGGACCCCAAAACCCGGTAAAAAACGAGTAATTTGGGACAGTTGGGAGGTCTGATATATATATATATATATATATATATATATATATATATATATATATATATATATATATATATATATATAAATATATATATAAATAATGTTTAACATGTTGCTTACCATGTGCAGATGCTTCAACAATTTGCAGGAAGGATGGCCTGGAAGAAATGAAGCAATGAAAGGAAGGTAATTTATCATCACAATAGAAATAATGCAAAATACACAATCTCCTTTATGCCAGTAAGAAATAGGTGTAACCGAAACATGTCTAAGCCATCCACCCACACCCATGTCTACTGAACAACTTTGTTGTATAACTGTATAGACTTATCAATATGTACAAATAGAAAAAAAAACATGTATCACAAACAGTAGCAGCAAAATTATTTATTTTAGTGCACAAGTCAATACAATGCTGCCATATGTAAGCTTACTTGGAATCTGCTCCTGGGACACAGTTGGCCTTTCTGACACATCAGCACTGACATCAAGCACTAGGTGTGCAGGCTCCCCTGAGCTGTCGGGATCTATGACAGTGGATAGCAACTCTTCATTTGGAGTCAGTGGTGGCTCAATATCACTAACACCCCCTGTAGCCAACTGTTCTTGAGCAACTCCATCAGTCCTTCTCCATGCCAGTGAAATCATATCAGTGACCCAATGCTGCACTTGATCATAATTGTGGCTTTGAAAACCAACTGCATTCACATCGTTGACTAACTGGTTCCAGATCTCCTTTCTGGCAGCCATATCTTCCTGACCTCTCTTAAGCAGAAAGGCTGCATGCTTCAGAGCTTGGATTATAACATCATTCTCAGCATCACTGAAAAGAGTTTTTCATGGATTTGTAGGCTTGGGTGCCATAATCCTATGTGACATAAAACAGTGAAGGATAAAACACATTAATATCAAATAAGTAATATAGTTCTTCACAAAAAAATAATCAGTTTGTGTAGCATTTGTCAACATAAAGCACTTGAAACACACTTCTCATTTAGTATAACAGAATGGTAGGTGTCTTCCCCACCTCCACCTACCACATAAAGGTTTGTACAAACCAAGGCATAACATCTAAGTAATGTACATGCTTTTAAGAAAATAATCAGGCTTTCTACACATATTCATCATAAAAGCACTTGAAACACACCTCATTTTGGAAAGCAAAATAATAGGTTGCACGCCCACACACTAACCCAAAAAATGTAAGGGGTCTGTAAAAGTGTCCATTCTGTCAACATTCATATAGTGAAGACTGAAAAGTTATGTCTTTGATTTCTGGATGACAGTTATCTTTGTTAAATATTAAATAAGTCAATTTATGAATGCCAGACAATTTTCACAGTGCCCACCACTCCTATGGATGTTGCCCTGGGCCATCTGAGAAACCTAACACCAGTGTCAGTGACATATACATTACCATTTCTCTCCGATACCATATGAAATTGTAAAAGCAAATGTTAAGAAAGTATAAAGTGTCAGGTGAGTGTACTTCACTCATCCATCTACCTGCTTAACTGAATAAACTGCTGGAAACTTCAACAAGGTGCCTTTATTCTTCCCACAGGGAGGGTATCAGAGAGAGACACAGTCTGCTAGATCTGCTAGCTTAAGTGACTTTATCTGGACTAATCCTTTATACTCTGTAACGTCTATTAAAGTGGACATCACTTCACCTGAATATGAAGACACATACCTCCACTCTTGTGGTACTGCTGTTTCCAAAGTGTGTGTGTGTGTGTGTGTGTGTGTGTGTGTGTGTGTGTGTGTGTCTGTGTGTGATATCTAAGCAAAATCCTGAGAAACAGGTACATATATGGCTAAGTTCTGCAAGATGCTTTCATAACAGCATCTTTCAAATAGGTTACAGAAAACTCTCGGTTAACCAGCATCCATGGGGACTGGTAGATGCCAGATAACTGTAGTTTCTGGTTGCATGAGAGTTACTATTAAAAATAGGTCTAACTAATACTGTAGCCTATACTATTTGTTTGGTTTGACTTGTTCTTAGGTTGGGGAGAGAGGGAATTTATTCCTATCTTCTTTTTTAAAACTCTAAAATTTTAAAAACATAAGGTATGTTTCTGCAGTGGGTGGGGGGAGGGGAGAAAGTGCAACACATGAAAATTGTACTGTATTTCTTCTTCACTCATTCAGTGGTCTGGAAATGGCTTGCACAGCCCCTACATTACCCTGTGCAAGCCATCTCCAGACCACTGGATGTGTGTTTGCTAATTCTGTCCTTTTTTTAATTTCTGCAAATCTTTTAGGTTTCTACTACCATGACAGGAATGGACCCCATTCCTAAGTCAAAGTATGATTAAAGTTCATAAAATTAGTATTGCTTCAATCTTTGATGTTAGCCAGAAGTGCTTATCGCAGCACCCGCAATGTGCCCAGTAATGACTCTTTCTGCAATTCATATGGAGTTACATGTATCGGTAACATATCTAAATACAGTTGTAGATTTTATTTGATAAGACCCGCTGCTTCTACTACTATTGGAACTGTCTGTGTATCTTTCTTCCACACTGCTCTCAATTCTGCCTGCCAATCCCGATATTTTATGGGTCTACATTAAATGTTCAAAGTCTGAAAACTTTGAATCTCATATGATCGACATCCTATGAGTGAAGTTTTCAAACATCGAACGTTTCAGTGGAGATCGCCATAGGGAATTCTTCCCTTCACTTCAATGTAGTGTGATCTCGGAGTTCGTGGGGGGTGCAGGGGGGCTTGCCCCCTGCATAGAGCGTTCAGATAGTTTTTTTTTTTCTTTTTATTTTGTTTACATTTTAAGTTTGATGTTTGAAAACTTCACTCATATTGAGTCAGCTATATGAGATTCGAAGTTTTCTGACTTCAGACTTATACTATAGACCCTATTTTATGACATTGTGCCTCTCTGTACACAATATTTTATAAGACCCGCTGCTTCTACTACTATTGCAACTGTCTGGGTATCTTTCTTCCACATTGCTCTCAATTCTGCCTGCCAATCCTGATATTTTATGACATTGTGTCTCTCTGTACGCAAGACTGTAGTCACTGGGTGTAGAGACTTCAGTGATCAATGCTACTTGTGTCTTCTTTTCATGGACCACTATATCTGGTTTTCTCACATCTGTCTTTTCAACTGTTGGTAATGAGTGATCCCATGTGATGTAGACCATCATTTTCTATGATGCTTTGTGGCTTATGTTTGTTTTTCATCTACTTCAATATTATAATGTTTGCACAATCCCCAGTGCAGCAGCCTTGCCACATTAGTATGCCTTTCAGTATAAAGTCCTTCTGCCATTAGTATATTATAGCCAGCAACAAGGTGTGCAACTGTTTCCAATTTTGTTTTACAAAACCTACATTTGTCTGTTCCTCTCACATGTTCAATGGACTTTGTAAAACAACATGTATGTAGTCCACTATCTTGGGCCGCCAATATTAACCTTTCATCCTTTGGTTTGAATTCACCTCTTCTTAACCATTCCTGCATTCTGTCCTGATCAACATGAGATTATTCCAAGAGTTTCATATACTTGTAACTAAATTTATGCATTTTCCACATTTCTTGCCTTCTCATCTGATCCTTCACCTTATATTCTTTCTTTTGTTTTTTGGCAGATTCAGTTGCTGTCTGATTTCTATCTACTTCTGTTTTGATTTCCATTCCCGCTTGATGCTGATGTGCTTCTGCTAGACTAAGAAGGGAAGTCATCTTAGATTTATTCTCCTCATATTTTGTAACTTTCACTATGTTTGGGTCTTGTAAGGTCAGCAGATATGTATGTAGTCCCACAATTGCAGATCTATAAATGTAATCAATTTCAAGAAGGCCCATACCTCCTTCGAATGGGGAATATATAATCTTGGTATGTACTGATTTTTATAAATCATTTGATGAGCATGAAGCATCCTTCTTGTTTTCCTGCCTAATCCTTTTAGGGCCAGTCAATCACTCCAAAACTGTAAGCTAGGGCAGGAAGAGCAAACTGGTTTATAGCTTGAACTTTGTTCCTAGATGTCAACGCTGTTTTCAGGATTAATTTAAGTCTTCTAAAATATTCCTTACTGAGTTTTATTCACATTTGTTCATATTTTATTGTTGATCCTTCATCAACTCTCAAATATTTATACTCTCTCTCTTGCTCAAGTTCTTTTATAGCACATTCTTGTCCCAAACTGATGTTTTCTTGGTGCTCCAGTTTTCCTGCATTAAATGCTACTGTTGCACATTTATCAATATCAAGTGACATTCTTATATCATCTGAAAATGTTTTGACTACTTGCAGTTGTGCTTTCAGTTCCTCATCTGATGAGCTATATAGATTTAAATCATTGACAAAGAGAAGATGAGAAGTCTTTACACTTTTCTGCTTTGTGGAAGCCAAATTATAGTCATGATCTAATCTGTTAAGGAGACAACTTAATGGGTTAAGGGCATGGCAAAAGAGCAGCAGTGACAGAGAGTCAACTCTGGAATATTCCCCTTTGGATTTTTATTCCTAGAATAATAATTTGTCCTTTATCATGGTTTAACCGCAAAGTAGTTTGCCACTGTTTCATGGTCGCTGTGATGTAGTTTATCAATGTAATGTGTATCGTATACATTTTAAGCACTCTTTTATCCATGAACGTGGGATACTGTCAAATGCTTTTTTGTAGTCTATTTATGCCATACTTAGGTCCTTCCCTGTTTTACAGTTCTTCACTATGGTTTTATTTAACAACAAATGATCTCTTGTTCCATATGACTTTCTTTTATTACCCTTTTGTTCTAGTGCCATAATTGAGTTTTCTTCTAAAGACTATAAACTCTGTCAGCATCAATTCCAGTGTATAGTTTATACATCATTGGAAGGAAAGTTATTAGTCTATAGTTTTTAGGGTAGCTTGCTGGTTCACTTTAAATAGAAGCATTGTTTTTCTTGTTGTTAGCCAGAGTGATGTCTGTTTGGGGTGTGCGTATAAATAGTTCTTACTCATGGCTAAATCATTGTGCAAAGATGTTAATAATTTAGCCAGAAGTTAGGTACTGCATTCTTTATTAGTTCTCTTTCAGCCATCACAGTGACAGCTGCAGTATGGCACATGTGCATGTGTATACCTAGCATCTGGGAATGTTATCTGACATATAGCAATATTACATCATGGGCCTGGGGTTTTCCATTTAGAGGCTTTTCTTAACTTTGTTTCAATCTCTCTGGCTGTTTACTTCATCTCATTTCATATCCTGTACATTTGAACTTCTTATTCTTTCATTTACTTCTTCTATCCATTTAGCATCTTTTTATGTCATCTAAAATGTATGTATTTCTTCTTTTTTGGTGGTCTTTCAATTCCTTTTACCTTATTTACAAATTCTCTGTAAAACTTTTTTGGGTCAGCAACAAATTGTTTATTTTGTATTTTTCCTTTATATTTATCTGTGTATGTTCTAAGTTTTGCTACCTGTGCTGATATCTTTAGTTTATCATTTGTGATAGTGCATGATAAGTTAGAATACTGGGCATTGCTTTTATCACGTCTATCTTTATGACTATTTTTGTTGATCTGTTCCCTCTTCTACACTCTTCTAACAGTGATGCTTGCTTTATAGTTTCTTCTCTTTGATACTTCCATGATGGCATTCAGTTTCTCCCCGTCCTTTCCATTACTACCCTGTGGTAGGACTTTATCTGTTATTAATTTGGCTACATGGTGATATATCCTATTTACTTGTGTAATATCACATGGATCTCAATGGGCAGTCCAACTTACTGTGTTCATTTGTTTTATCAAATTTCTAACTTTTGGAGTTTTATTGACTTTCTGCATTCTATTTCTTTCATTGATCTTAATATGTCTATCCATCTCTATTAAATCAAGCAACTTTTCTCTTAGATAATTTTCTTCTAAACTGAGGGCACATTCTCTGTTCGCCATTTCCTGCGGGCATTCTATAGAAAGTTACATAGCTTCTTCCTTTGCCATGTTCTCTGGAGTTCCATCCTGTGTCATACATTGCTTTTTCATATGGGAACTCACCAGCCTATCACTCCATGACATTGACTGTGTCAGAGTTGCCACAGTTTCCTGCTCTTTCCCTTGCTGTATAGCTCCAACTGAACCTTTGAAATGGTTTCCTGTGAAAGGTTCCAAAGTATCGTCATATGTTAACTGATTAGATACTTTCTGCTGCACTGGTTTCTCCTTAATTTGGGTGTCCATTCTCTATCCTGTTGTTATCTGAGTTCAGTTTTCTACACTAAATCCCTCACTTTGCCGGTAATCTATAACCTCAGTTTCTATTTCTTTAACTTTTTCATTACTAATCCTCTTTTTGACTTTTCCTCTTTGTTTTCTTATTTTCTGTATTGAGAAATTTTTAATATATGGATGTCTTTGCCTGTATTTCTCTTCAAAAAGCTTTGGTGCTGCTCTTTTTGCATTGATTAGTTTTGCTTTCTCATTTGCATAAATATTGCACACTATTAAATCTCTTTCTTTCCCAGGTCCATATTGCTTCTTCAGAAGTCTTCTGCATGTCTTGTTTCTCCTTACTTTGAGGACTAGCCATCATGCTGTGATATGGCCTGTGTTAGACTTTATACACTGAATATTTCACTTTGCAAATATTCCATAACTTCAGTTTCTATTTTTCTAACTTCTACTTGACTAATCTTCTTTTCTACATTCCCTCTTTGTGATGTTATTTTTTTCTTATTGTGAAATTTTCCATATCTGGATGCCTTTGCCTATATTTCTCTTTGAATATCTTTGGAGCTGCCTTTTCTGTGTTGATTAATTTGGCTCTTTTTTCCAAACAATATATATATATATATATATATATATATATATATATATATATATATATATATAGTGTTTGTTATGTTGTATTAACAAACACAATTTTTTATTTAAAGCTTCTTACAGTTTTTCATGTGGAAATATTTTTCTTTCCTCTAATTTCTCTTTTAATCTTTTCATATATCTTTTCTCTGGCAATTCTGAGCTTTTTTGCATAATAGCAACAATACATAATTACTTTCTTATCCACAATCATCCACTCTGTCATCTATATGTCTCTTTTTTAGCCTACCGGTTTTTGTAATTTTTGTGGACTGTTACTTCCTTCTACAATGGTGGGTGGTGCATCCTGTCCCTGGGCCTGGCCTAGTCCCATTGTAGGAATATTTTCATGTTTCAAGGATTCTACACTGATTGTTTTTTTTCAGTCCTGGTACCAGTGCTTCTACCAGGATTGGGCACTTTTTTATAGTGGGATATGTGCACCCAGCTATCTTCTTTATTTTTAACCTACTTCTGTCCATGATTTATGCTATATAAAATACAGTCCATATATAAATGTTGTCTTGGTGAGATTTTGTGAAAAAACAGGGTCCATCTCATAAAGGTTCTCACCAAGACCTGAAGATGAATTCAGTTCCAGCAATACTTCTCTCCTTTTGCTGATTTTATCATCTCTCCATTCAAATCCCTGTCATAGGGTGGTGCACATGTTACATATGGACAGAGGCAATCTGTAATGCAATCAAACAGATACACACACATATGCACATACATCTAATAGGTTTATAGTTTAGTATTAAGCTAATTGCCCTTGTGAGCCATTTTAAGCCTAGCCAATTATCCCTTGTGAGACTCAAACCTTGCACCTTGTGTTTGTAAGGCAAACACCTTAGCCATTAAGTCACCCTCCCACCTCCTTCTTAATTCCTTTTAATACCTTATACAAACATTAAAGATGCTGCATGGACTATTGGGCTTATTAAACCCAGCCTGTTTGCTCTTCTTTCATATATAGAATCCCTCTCTTGCATTGTGACTTGGTGACCAAAGGGGGATGGGGGGGGGGCTGCAATGGAGGGGTCAATAGGAAGAGGTGTGCCAACAACTAGAAAGGGAGGAGCTATGAAAAAACCACAAAACGAACTTTAATTAAATAAGTCCAATCAAAACAAATGAAGTGTAAAAGAATAAAATATTTAAATGCATTGGCTGCATGACAGCTTACTTAATATCTAGATGGAAACAAAATGTGAGGCATGAAAAAAGTAAATTACTTTTAAATACATTACGGAATGCCAGTCAAAATCAAGTATAAGAAAAACAAGCAGCACTCAACTCAAACTACTTCTCCTTGCACTGCAGTTCTAATTATAATTTATACTCAGCTTTATTAAAGCACCCAGTAACATGCTGAAAGTAGCAATCTCTGTGATGCCCCACTTGTAAAATGTTTCTTATCCAAAACAGACCTGCTGCCTGACAACTATCTACTTGTTTCATGGGGAAAACACGATCAAAGTAAAAATGAAAAGCAAACAAGAAGCAAGCTCAAGATACATTGCTTAAATTATTACTGTACAGGTTATGGACCACACATGAATGGCATTCTGTTTAGTTTACTGGTAAAGCCTCAGAGATCACTAGAAGTCTCCAACAAGTGTAATGAGCTTCTTAAAATAATGTAATCCTATCCTTTACTACAAATACTGTCATATGCATTTCAATATCCAATGTTTATACATTATCTAGTTAAGTATTCTCTGCATGGCAACAACAGAAAGGCTTCAATGTTGGCAATTCTTTAACAGTATGCTTATTAAAGCTTACTTGCACGTTATGATCTCAGACAAGCTTACTTGATGGTCATTAAAGCATTGCTACTTAAAACACAGAGCAACAGGCACTTTGAGTAATAGCATAAATCAACAGTACAAAAATATGACAGAAACCAGACCATTCTGCAAAATCAAGAACAGATGAAAAGCCACTGTAGTACTTGTGTCTACCTTGTATGGGGGGATACGCTGCACATTTACACTGCATAACTGCTCCTTCCTTTGCATGGACACATCTAGAGTCACTACATGGGGGAGTGCAACAGTATGTCACAATTTGAATGTCTCTGGCTGACGGTGATTGGCACTAACACATTTGTCATACCTCTCACCCTCAGGGCAAGAAATCTGGGCAAAGCCATACATAGAAGTGGGACAAATGCCCAAAAATAAGGACAATTTTTAAATATTGTTCTTATAAACTTAGAAAGATAATAGAATAGTAGGTCTTGCATTAGTATGAATTTTCTGAAGGATATGAAATCTGAAACTCAAATGCCTGTCATTATTTTCTAACTTCAGTCTTTAATGATTTACCACTAATTTGCCAAAAACACAATTTTATGAAAAATGGACCAAAAATGTGATGCAACAATATAAAATAGCCACACAATACAGCTGGGAACCTGTCAAAGAAGGGACACTTTAATATTAGTACTGCTAACTTGAGTAGCTGACAACATAAAAAAGTCTACATGCATTTCTGAAATAAAAGTAATCTATAACTCTAATTATTACAGTTATTTCTTAATTGTAAACCCTCCATGTTTTCTTCCAAAACTGCTATTTTGCAGAGGGATTATTAGGGGAAGAGCAACATTTTGAGCCAAATTCAGGGACAGTTGAGAGGTTTGGCTATGCCTAATTCTATAAAGCAATTTGCATGTACCTCTCAACCTGTTAATGTAATAAATCTGGACAAGGCCAAATATATTGGGGAACATATAAACAGTACTAAAATTGCTCTTGTATAAACTGGGACAGTTGATAGAACAGGTCTTACTTTAGCATGCATTTTTCTGTAGGTTATGATGTCTGAAACTAGTGTGTCATTATTTAGTGACTTAATTCATAAATGATTTGCCAGAAAACCACAAATTTTATTAGGAACAAACCAAAAATAATAAGCAAAAAACCCATTCATTCTTTGAAAATCTGGACAGTTGGGAGATATAGTTCAGCTGGGCAAAACCATGGTCGAATGGAGCCTCCCCCTGCAGCCATTCCAATGATTCATTACTTTGCTATTTCACTCCATTTACCATAAACACTAATGTGCATACTGATTTACTTCTATGATGATTTGAACTTCATTTGAAAGTTTTATTTTGCATTTTACAGCACAAACACTAAGACATCTGCTAAACAAACTTGGCATTAAAATTTCTCTGCCCTTGAAACTCACATTCATTGAAACAACATTAAAACCCACATTCAAAGAAAATACATTTTACCTGTGGCAGATAAAATTAATTCTGGGCTGTTTTCAAATCATAGGCCTTGCATATGAAACATACATGTGCTCTTTGATACACCTTCCTATTGCTTTGAACATTTTCCAGTAAACAATGAAACAAAACTGCCCAATTCAGAACATTTCCATCATAAAAGTCTACTCAAACTTCTACAGTCCACTATTATCAGTAAATATGCACAATTCTACAGTACACCATTATCAGTAAATATGCACAATCTCTGAAGTAGTAAAAAAGTCATCTAAATAATTCCACGGTAAATAAATCTGTAATGAAGAGGTTGCTGCTAGCAGTCACCTTTATATTTCATCGAACAATAAAGTGTCTGATGCCCCTGAGGAATAAATTGCCTAAATTACATTAAAAATAAGCTAGTAATATTGCAATAGGAAATGGATGGCAAACTGATAACAGGCTCATAATTAGTATCTTAACTTTCAGTATGGCATCATTCACCCCTTATGGGAGTAGAACCAACAACCTTCTGCATCAAAAGCAAGTACACAGCCTGTTGTACTATTAGCACTAAACTTCTAGCTGCTTGTAAAATCTACTCAATACTCAACTGCATCTCAACTTTGCAGCACAAGAAGTCTGGAAAAAGCCAAATTTATTGGGGTGGGTCAAAAGGGCAAAAACACATTAAACATTGCTTGTATAATCTTGGAAAGCTGCTAGAATAAAATGCTGTGTTACCACCATACATTTTACTGCCAAAGTCCCTGTGCAAAAAAGAGTCAGAACAACATACCACTATGCCAAATCACCTACTTTGTGAAAGAAAATTTTACAGACAAGGTCCATGTGCAAAACAGTCAAGAGCAACATACCACAAATCAGCTGTTTTGTGAACGAGAGGAAGACTGAAACTTAAATGGCTATCATTTAATGAATTCAGTTCTCACCATAGCTGTCAACCTCTTAGCACAAAACACCTGGACAAACCCAGTAATGAGGGAATACAGCCCTCAAACATATTCAGTGAATTCAGTTCTTGCCATAGCTGTCAACCTTAGCACAAAAACCTGGACAAAGCCACTAACAGGGTATTACAGTCCCAAAAATAAGGAAAATTTAAAATAGTCATCCTATAAACTTAAAAATTGCTATAATAAAAGGTTGTGTTACTATATATTTATTGCTAGAATAAAAAGTTGTTTTACTATGTATTTTCTGAAGACTATGAAGTCTGAAATTCAAATGCCTGTCAATTTTACTTCTGATGAAACAAAAACAATTTTCAGCAGAGTAAAATGGCAGGACACCAGAACAAATTCACACAAACACAGAGATAAGATGAATCAATCCATAAATCCTATAGCTGTGACTCTGAGGCAACAATACTGCCACTGCACCATCAAATATGTAAGAAGTTAAACATTCAGAAACCTGAAGTCTGAAATTCAAATGCCTGTCAATTTTATTTAACATTTGTTAATCAGGACAGTCTGACTTGGAACAAAAAAACAATTTTCAGCAGAGGCCCAGGAAGAAATAATGCAGACATGTCTTTGTAACATGGGAGGACACAAAAGCAAACCCACACAAACACAGGGAGAAGATACAGACCCCACAAAGAAGGAACCCCAGCCAAGAATCAAACCTGAGAACCTGCAGCTGTGAGGCAACAATGCTACCAGTGCAACATCAAATCAAAGAAAACCCACACAAACACAGGGAGAAGATAACAGACCCCACAAAGAAGGAACCCCAGCCAAGAATCAAACCTGAGATCCTGCAGCTGTGAGGCAACAATGCTACCAGTGAACCATCAAATAAAAGCAAACCCACACAAACACAGGGAGAAGATAACAGACCCCACAAAGAAGGAACCCCAGCCAAGAATCAAACCTGAGAACCTGCAGCTGGGAGGCAACAATGCTACTACTTCACCATCAAATATCAAGCATTGCAGCATTTACAAATCACAGATATTATGAGGAACAGATCAGATCAAATATGAGGCAAAAACAAATGGTGGTAACTCAAGTCTTTAACACCTGCAATAAAAGTATAATCCTAAAGGCTGTCCCATAGAACGTCACCAAGTCACCAAAATCAGACTCTTCAGTCCAAGATATATAATGCCACAAAGTTTAATACACAATAAAAGTTGAACATAGGCATTTCCAAATAAACTGAAACTTCTTCAGAACAAAAAGGGTACAGGGTTCAAGCCTGAGGTATTCCTACCACACCACCATGAGCACCTGGGGCATTCACACACACACACACAAACACACACACACACACACACACACACACACACACACACACACACACACACACACACACATACACACCCCAAATAAGTAAAACAGCAAGCACACACCAAATAAGTAAATCAGCAAGCACACACCAAATAAGTAAAACAGCAAGCACACACCATAAAAAAGCAAGCACCATACATTCAAACACACTTACCTGTCCATTCTCCATAATAACCAACGTACATCCCAATACTGCTAGATCCAAATCCCTTCCTGCACAGATTATCAGGACTGGACCAGTAGTCTGAAAAACTTTTTTTCTATTTTTTATTTTTATTTTTAGTTCTTTTTGTTTTGCTCTCTTGACTGGATTCGGTCTAGAGCTCCATATAAAAGAAAATATAATCATCATTAGTTCCTTTTCATACTTAATAGGAATCATATGGATGTTAGCAGCATAAGCAAATTTTCCAATTACCATGGTGTTAAACAAATGTGCTTTTCTTCTACATGAAAATGTATATGATTTCCAAAAAATAGTCATATCCTTTACTTCTTTGAGCACAATATCCCATTGTTGTTCCCTGTACTCATTCCTTCCAAATATTATATAATCATCATTAGTTCCTTTTCATACTTAATAGGAATCATATGGATGTTAGCAGCATAAGCAAATTTTCCAATTACCATGGTGTTAAACAAATGTGCTTTTCTTCTATATGAAAATGTATATGATTTCCAAAAAATAGTCATATCCTTTACTTCTTTGAGCACAATATCCCATTGTTGTTCCCTGTACTCATTCCTTCCAAATATTATTCCTAATATATCTATATATTTGTCATTGAACTCAATGCATCCTATAATACCTCAAAACCATACCCTTTACTTTTCTCTTTATTTATACTTAAACCATTTTAATCTATATTTAAGTTTTCATTTATTTCTTCCATCCATACTATATTTTTAACAATTAGTACAATATCAATATCATCCACATAATTATACATTATTTGGCAGTTGTACTTCCTTCATCTGTTTGCATACACTGTTAATTGACATTTTATTAAGTTCTTTCACTATTACATTCATAACTAATTAAAAAGATTACACTACTAGCTAGGCAGCCTTACTTTATTCCATGTTTTATTTTTATTTCTTCCCCAATCCAGACATTTACATTTAGTTCCATATAGTTCATTTCATAAACTGATTTTATTACTTGTAATATTTTTTGCTTGCATTATATGCCTGTAAAATTCCTCATAATGATTTATACTGAATATTATCATAGGCTTTACTTATAACCCCTATCATAACCTTTGCTTCTACATTTTATTTATGGTATCAATTATTTCCTTATTATCCATATATCTTCCATCACATCAATATAGCAATTTTTGTTTAAATGGTATAAGAATGGTTATGATTTTATGTGCTTTTGACCATTAACCTAGTAATGCCTTGTGACTCTCTGAAGATTGCATATATCAATGTTGTTGCCATCCACATGTGCTATGTTGAGGTGTGGATATACTGTAGCCCTACAACAGTGTATCCCAATCTGTTATTGAGCTACTGTATTGATGGCTGCTGCTGCCCTTTGGTTACATTTTCCTTCCATAACTACTGTAATTATATACCTCCTGAGGACTGGTGACATGGGATGATGCTAAGTATATTGTTGCTTTACTAAGGCTTGTGATCTTGTGGGTCTACTTCACAACATTCAATTACTATAACGTTGAACCACAAAACATTGAGACCATAACATTGAAAACACATAAAACTGAAAACTAAGAACAACGAAACAACATAACACACTGCAAATTTAAATCATCGCATCTCATAACATTGAATGTTACAATGCACAGATTACTAATGCCCCCTCCACCTCAAACATAACTGGACAGACACATTTATTTCAATGTTTCTGCAGGGGGGCAAGCCCCCCTGCACCCCCCACACCCCCCTGCAAATTAAATATACCAACTCCAAGATGGCACTAAAGTGGAAACAAGGTAAATTTCCCATTCCCCACTGTATTGCAATCTCCTTTATTTTCCTGACAACACGTACATACAACCAAAATAAAAACATATTCCCCTACTCACTTATCCCATCACTTTCCACAACACTAACAGGACTTCTTTCAAAATAATAAATCCATCACTCAAACACAACAATGCTTAACCATTATCCGATGAACATTTACTATACAACCTAAGAACTTCTCTTAAACCACAAAACATACCATCTGCCATGTTTCTTTACTACATACTACAACTTCTTAAAGTGATGCCACAAAATTAACACTTTAAACCATAACTATGTAACACTTTTGATGATATAAGACTCAATGATTTAAATTGTTACATAATTTTGATGTTATAACTTTTCAGTGTTCTGAATTTTTGATGTTATGGTCTCAATGTTTTGTGGTTCAACATTATAGTAATTCAATGTTTTGAAGTAGACCCGTTCTTGTAGTGGAGTATATCACCACTCTTTATTAGTTCTATTTCAGCCATCACAGTGACAGCAGCAGTATGGCACATGTGCATGTGTATACCTAGCACCTGGGAATGTTATCTGACATATAACAATATTACATCAAACTGATTCCATGGGCAGATATGCCTGTGTTCACATGCTGTAATGTTATATACACAAACGTATGACATGTTTAGATTCACTTGCAACCTTGGGGAAATCATTGTATGCACAAATATGTTGTATTCACAAGGATTATTCAGGGGTTTCACAGAAGCATTGTGGGACTGTCAGCATTTGTACCCTAAACATCCACTCTGTCTATGTGGCTCTGTTTTTGTAATTTTGTTGGCTGTTACTTTCTTCTACAACTGTCATTTGAACCCTAATGTACTTTCTTCTACAACTGTCAGCATTTGAACCCTAAGAAAACTAAACTTTTCCTGTTCCTCCCTTCTACTCTCCAACACCATAAAACTACCTTCTCTCTCTCATCCTTTAACAACATACTGATCTCTACTGAGCCCCATACAAAACTCCTTGGCATTACTATCGATGACCACCTAAAGTTTGACCTCCACACTCAACTATGCATTAAAAAGGCTCACTAAAAACTTGGACTCCTATATAGACATAAAAGATTCCTCACCCATTCCTCCAGACTCTCCCTTGCCTAAGCCTTCCTTCTCCCCACTTCACTCTACAGAGCTCCTATACTCACAAACCTACAATCTAATCTTCTGAATAAATTGGAACTTACCTACAACAAAATCGCAAGATTTGCATCCAACCTGCCCTATCACACTGTAGCCCTAAGAAACCTACAGTGGCTGCAATTTCACCACCAAATTATATTACCCCGGCTCCTCATGGCTCATTCGGTCTTACATGATCCATCTTTTTGCCTCTCTCTCTCCATTCTCATCCAGCCTTACACTCCCAACCGTGCTCTTTGCAGCTCTCAACAAAACCTGCTACAAGTATTTATGCCCAACAAAAATATTGGCAAACTACTATATAACTACTCCATTGCAAATACCTGGAATAAAGTACCAACTCACATCAGATTTATCACTAATTACAGCACCTTTAAAGCTGCACTAAAAGCTACCTACCAGAAGTCATGGTTGTACATCTGCAATGACCCTACATAATCTTATCTTCCTATCTTACAGACCTTGCATAACTTCCCTTCCTATCTGCTACTATTACAGCCTGCTACTCTGCCTCTCAAAGCTGTACTTCCCACAACTTGATTAAACTCTGTTACTATCCCCTCAGCTTCTGTTACTATAGTCTTTCACCTAATTCCTACCAACATTGATTTTTGTTTACTCCTCCTACCTTAGATTATTTCTCTTCCCTCTCCTGTCTCTCTCTTTCTCTTTAGCTACCTTCCTATCTTATTCTGTCTGCACATTTGCTTCTCTTCCTGATCTCTGCCACTTTTCTGCCTCATCATCTTTCACTACTTTCATGCTATTTGTGTCTCCACCCCCACCTCCTCAAAAAAGCTTTACATGTTCTGATGAAAATTTTTTGCATAATTTGTATAGTTTTGTATACTTTGTGATCTCATCTAAATTCTCCTAAAAATGTTTTTACCTTATGTTTTGGCAATGTATGTAACTATCTTGAAGCTTTTCTCCTCAGGTCTCCACTGAAAAAGGGTCTCTACCCAGTTGGACTAACCTGGTTAACAAATGTCAAATAAAAATAAATAAATAAATAAATGTGTGTCATTAAATGCTCTGCATGAACCGCATCCACCTCATTTGTCATGTGTCCACATATGGTGTCAGGGCCCTCACCCACACATTTTTACTCATAAACATATATAGGCATATGACGTACAACTGATGTAATGACATGAAATAGATTGAGTTGTACGAATGTGTTAACAGTTGCACTGTGTACCATGTGATTCATAAACAATATTGTATTTGGAGGTAATGTCACAAAGCATTTTATAACTAAGTCTGAGTGCTTAAGGGGGATGCCCAGCTATGCACAGAGTTGATGGTGGTTGGCACCACCCATACTCAACCAGAGGAAATAGACAACCTGCTAGCTGACAGATTTAGATCAAACTTCAACCCCCCCGTCCTCACCAGTCATCATCCAAAGTATAACTCCCACCATTCCCCAGCCTATTATTTCAAGAGAGCAGTTCATTTCTGTCCTACCTAAGGTTAAAAACACACCATCAATGGGCCCTGATAGCATCCTTCATTGACTTTGGAATAACTTTAGACATGATGTAGCAGACCCACTTGGAACTCTAAAGACAGCCTCCAGACAGCCTATGTTCTGGCAGAATGGTTGACAGCAACAGTCATCCCTCTGCATAAGAGGGGTTATCAACATACACAGGGAATTGTAAACACAGACACCTGAATAGCTTCATCAGTAAGGATATGGAAATAGTCATCATGGACCTATCAACAAGGACATGGCTAATCTCTCAACCTAGTATGGATTTGTTAAGCATAAATCATGTGTATTAAAAGTAGTTGACTTCTTCAAGAATTTCACCAAGACCATGGATGAGCAAAAGAATGCATATCCCACCTAACCTGACCTGGCCAAGACATTTGACACAATTCCCCACTTAGGTTTTTTAGAGAAACACTTTCAGCTCTGCATAAACGCCTATGTTACCAACCAGGTGGCTCACCTACAGGACACATACTGTCAAAGTGGGTGAATTCACCTCTAGCAAGAGTCCAGTCACCAGGAGTATACCACAGTGTTCTGTACTAGGTTGTTTCCTGCTCGGTATTTATTTCTCAGAAGTCGGTGTAAACATAGACAGTCTTTGGCTGACCAAGGTTGTGTATGACTGCAAACTGGGGCCAATCACTGAATACATGCACAATACAGATATACTGCAGAAAGGATTAATGCACTCAAATGACTATTGCCATAGTCATGGAGAGAAACTAAATTAAAGAAAAATAATAATCATTCCCTTTTGTAAAGCAAATACCACAACTAAATAACAAAATAGACAGTACCCCCACCAACAGTAGACCCAATGGTACGTGAGCTGGATAGTCAGGTTGATACTAATCTGAACTTCAACCATTTCATGTCCATGTCCACAGTGTTGTGAAAATCTTTTTATGCGGCACAACTCATAAGTAAGATCATGGCATCCAGATCAAAAGTCATTATAATTCCGTTGTTCTTGGCCATCATCACACAAGCAATTGAGTAGCATATGCCCTTTGGCATGTATATCACAAGACATCTGAAACAGCTGAAGCAAACCCAGAGTTTTCTCACCAGGAAGATACAGGTTATGAAAAGCAAGTCCTACATAGAGATATTGAAAGCCCTTTCACTGTATTCTGTCTCCTGGAGACTATTAAGGGGCAATCTGTGTCTGGTCTACTGGGCAGTGTCCAATCTGGTCCTGATGGAAATGTTACACATTCATAAATCAAACTGCACAAGGATCACTCATTCCAAGGATCTTAATCTAGCCTCTGACATAAATAAATTATATTGGATATATAGATAGGTTTCTCAGACTTCATCTTCTCTGGAACAAGCTTCCTATTCACATAAAGCAAAGACCTTCATAGGTTCATAAGTTAATAGGATACTATGCTATTGGCCCAAAGGCCCATATAAGCTTAGCCAAGAATTTCGCCCATGTTTCCACAAAGTCAGCACCTGTTTCCCCCTGTCCAGTAGGGACACAGGTGGGATCCCAGAGGTGTATTTTCTATTTCCCATCCAGTTGTCCAGGTTCCTCTTAAAGAGGGCTAGAGAGGTACTCTGTTTAACATTGAGAGAGAGTCTATCCTACAGATGGGGGAGTCTCTGGGTCACAAATCTATCCCGCCAATAAGTTCTATTAATGAGGCCTTGCATGTGGGTTACACAAGTGGATTTGGACTTATGGATATGCAGCAACTCTATCAATGCTGGGTCTGAGATGGCCTTGTATGCCAGACAGAGGTCAACACTGAGCACTCTGTATGAGACTGAGTAGAGGGACAGGGCTTTTAGCCTATCTGTATAGAATAGGTGTTTGAGACCCTGGATTTTCCTGGTCAGAAACCTCTGTGGTCTCTCCAGTTGTTGCATGTGCTTGGCAAGGTACATGCCAAAGGGGACATTGTACTCGATAATGGGTCTGATAAGGGAGGAGTACAGGGATGGTATGACCTCCTTGTTCCTGGATGAAATACCCTTACTTATGAGGAGGGCCATGTAGAAAGCCTTCCATACAACAGAGGCAAGGTGGTGGTCAAAAGTCAGGTTGCTATCAACCTGGGTTCCCAAGTACCTCACAACTGCTTGTGTGCTTAATACATTGCTATTAATGTGATAATTAGGGGAGATGCCATTTTGATGCATTTCTTGGCATTAAATCTGTGGCCATGCTCCTGGCACCAGTCATTAGTTTGGGTAAGGCCCTTTTGGAGGATGTTTACATCACTAGGGGAATTTAAGACAGTGCTCAGCTTGCAGTCATCTGGAAACTTGGTCAGTCACAGACCACTGCTTTTGGCTTGCACCTCAGAAAACTATATCCCAAACAGTGGAGGCCGCAAGACCAATGTTTGGGATACACTGCTCATTACGGGTCAACTACTAGAGGTGGCTTCCCCTATTTTGACTGAGTGGGTTCTATCAGTGAGTCAGTTAGCTACCCATCTGGTAAGATATGGGTTGATGCCTAGCTGGGAGAGTTTATCTATTACGTCAGAGTGAGGAATAGTGTTGAAGGCTTGGGCTAGTTCAAGGTAGGCGGTGTGCACTGTCATCCCCTCGTCCATGGCTTTGGTGACTATTTTGAAGAAGTTGACCAAGTTTAATAGGCATGATCTCCCTCTGACAAAACCAAACTATGTGGAGTCAAGCATTTGGAAGCTGCCAATGTTCTTGTTTATAAGGTCCATGATAATGCATTCCATGGCCTTGCAGATCAGGATAGTTAGGCTAACAAGCCTATAATTGCCTGGGTTGGTGGATGCTCCATCTTTGTATAGAGGGATGACAATGGCTGTCCTCCATTCAGCTGGTATGAAGCCAGTGCTCAGACTATGGTTGAATAGGGTGCCTAATGGAGCTGAGAACTCATGCCTGAGTTCAGTTAAGATGCAGCCAGGGATGTTGTCAGGTCCCATGGAGACTGTATTTTTTGCCTTTGAGAGGGCATTAAAGACCTGCTCCATGGTGATGAGGGGAGGGGGGCAGGTGCTGGAGATGTCCTGATTTACAGATGTGGGGGACAGGGAGGTAAAATTTTCACTGAACCTGTCTGCCAGCAGGTTGGCTATATCTATGGTGTTCGTGTATGTGGCATTCTTGACCACCAGTTCAGATCAGATTTGGGTGTTTCCTTTGAGATTACAAATGTATGTGAAGAAGGCCTTGTGATTGTCCTTAGCAGATGTGGCCAATTTTGACTAGAAGTTAGCCTTAGAAGATTTCACCAGTGACCTTATTTGTTTGTTCAGACAAAGGAGAGATTGCTTCTAACCTGGTACCTGCTCCTTCTTTGTCCTGGACAGCATTTTTTTCCCTTTTTATTATAGAGTTTGTGTATTGCTACTGTCCACTATACAGGTTTACTCTACCTTGAGGAAGATAATTTGGTCCTATCAGGTATTGCTGAGTTCATACAGCTATGTAGGTGTTCATATAATTTTTTGGTGTAGGCTTGGACATTAGTTCTAGTTCCAGCTGAAGGAATGATGACTGTGAAGCTGCTTATACCTGCTTTCAGGTGATTGTAGTCAGCTTTGATAACTTTTTTTGTTTGATCCTGACAAGGGGAAGGGGGAGTAGGGAGAGATGGTGACTTTGAAAGTAATCGCTTTATGGTCGGATCTTACCAAGGAGGATGACACTGTAGGGTGCTACAGTGGCTACTCATGTTGGTTAGTACCAGGTCCAGGATATTTTCATCTCTCATGGGGGTGTTGACCAGCTGATCCAATGCATTGGCATTGACAAAGTCAAGGAATCTCTGGGCATTCATGTTTGGGCTAGAATAGGTCTTCCACTCTATGGTTGGGTAGTTAAAGTCACCCAGGATCAGGGTAGAGGGTTGAATCTTGATGGATTCAAGTAAGCCCAGATAGGTGGAGTGGGCATCCTTAGTCATGGTTGGGGGTCTGTAGCTAGCTATGATTTGAATAGGTGTTTTGTCAACAGTTAAATGCACTTGGAGTGTCTCCTGTGCATCATACCATTTGACTAGCTTGGAGGTGTGTATTTCTTTGATAAATATTGAAACTCCACCTCCTTTGGCTTTGTAGCCCTCCATTTGGGGTCTGAAAGTATGGTAGGATTAGTAGCCAGGTATGACTGGGGTGCTCTCCACAGCTTTGAACCAAGTTTCAGTGACTGCACAAATGTCAGCATCCTCCAGGG
Source organism: Protopterus annectens (assembly GCF_019279795.1). NCBI lineage: Eukaryota > Metazoa > Chordata > Ceratodontiformes > Protopteridae > Protopterus > Protopterus annectens. Next base: position 1,763,237,054 of record NC_056726.1, read on the forward strand.
CAATGAATGCTTACAATGAGTGCAGTTTCATGCTAAGACTCGTAGCATTTAGCAGCACTACCTTTAAATTTCATTTAGAAGAATTTTTCATGTTGGTAATTTTGTGTTTGTGACTTTGCCTAAAAAAGGCACTATGGGGGAGGCAAGAGCCTTTGCCAGAAGCCTGAAGCCCATGGGAGACAGATGAAGGCCATCTCTGGCAAAGCATCGTGGTCTGTCAATCATGTCTTCCCAGGCTGTCAGGTACTGGATCCCCTTGGAATGATACCAGAAACTAACCCAAGTGTTAAAGTCTATCATTTTCTGTTTGTATTGAGGCATCAGTCTGGGTGATGGTAGGATGCTTTTTAAGGCAAGGGACATACCTGCCTGGGACACATATTCAGTGAGATCAATCATGTCTCTCTTCATATAGTCCAGAGAGGTACATCTCAAGTCATTCACACCAACATGGATTATGACAGAGTCAAATCAGTATCTGTTGCTAAGAGACTTGAGTGTGTACATGATATGGTGGATTCTAGCACCTGACAAGCAATTTACTGTGACTTTTTCCTTGTCTAGCTTGGTGAGGGACACATCTGTGCATCTCAAGAGAGAGTCTCATATAATTAGTACGTTGGGTTTGTGGCTGGGCCTTAGAGGCTGTGAGACAGAGGCATGTGTACTATGTGTGGTGTTTGGTGCTGTGGGTTGTGATGTGCATGTGTGTTTTTGCTTTGGAGGTCTCTTTTGCTCATAGGTTCATAGGTGTGTACTAGGCTAATGGCCCTGGGGCCTTTACAAGCCTAGCCATGGGATTACCCTGGCATAGTGACACCTGACCTTAGTTCCCAGTGTCTCTGTCGAGTGGAGCCACTGGAGTTATCCCCAGGGTGAATTTTCTGTTTCCCATCCACTCATCAAGATTTATCTTGAAGAGGGCCAGTGAGGTGCTCTGCTTGACCTGTGTGGGAAGTCTGTTCCATATCATGGGCAGTCTCTGGGTTATGAATCTGTCCCTCCAGTATGCTCTGTTAATTGTGGTAATGAGGTTGAGGTCTCTGGAGTGTGTGGGGCAGAGGGATTGGGATTTCTTTAGCTGTAGCATTTCTGAAATAGCTGGGTCAGACTTGGCTTTGTAAGTCAAGCAGAGATCACCTCTAAGGCAATATGAGACAGAGTATAGTTGGGAGTTTTTTGAGTCTGTCCATATAGGACAAGTGTTTAAGGCCTAGGATCCTCTTTGTAAGGTACTTTTGTGGCCTCTCCAGTTGTTGCAGGTGCCTAGTGAGGTACATGCCAAATGGGGCATTGTACTTGATGACTGGCCTAATAAGGGAAGAGTAGAGGGAGACAATGACCTCTTTCTTCCTGGATGCAAAACCCTTAGTAATGAGATGTGCCACATAGAAGGACTTTCTAACCACAGTGGCAGTTTGGTGATCAAAAGGGAGGTTGCTGTCAACCTGTGTTCCCACACCTCTTATAATGCCTTCTGTGTTCAGTGGACTACCATCAGTGTTGTAATTCATGGTAACTGGGTTTATCCCTGAGGGGATAACGACACATTTTTTTTGGCATTGAGCTTAAGGCCATGGTTCTGACACCAGTCATTGGTCTCAATGAGGCCATTCTGTAGATGTCAACATCACTTGGGGAGTTAATAATAGCTCCCAACTTGCAATTGTCTGTGAACTTTGTCAGCCAGAGTCCCTTCATGTTGGCCTGGACTTCAGAAAAGTAGATACCATACAGGAAAAGACCCAGGACTGAACTCTGTGGGATTCCACTCATGACTATTTGGCAGTCTGACTTGGAGTCAGCTACTTTCACAATGTGGGTTCTATCTGTGAGCCAGTTTGCAATCCACCTAGTGATATTTGTTTAAGTATGTTTTTCTTGAGAACCTTTGCATAAGTAGGAGTATGTTGTACAGGTGTGGATGGTGTTAGAGGTGTGGTGTTTGCCATGTTTGCACAGACAACCTTCTTATTGTCAGATGTATTGGCTTGTGACTGAGACAGCTAGGATTTTAGGTTCTTAATTTAATTGGATCTCTCACATTGTTTCTAGGTGGTAGTAGTAGAGGGTTGTCTGTGTACATAAGGCAGTTGCTGCACTGTCTCAGGATGCCCATATCAACCAGATTAGCAGGGGAAAACACATGGAGTTGTCCATCCATGGTTGTCAGAATCTGTGGAAGAGATATCAGGAATAGTAGAGTGGGTACTATCTTTCTGAGGTCAGTACCTATAGGTGTGAGCAGGGCTGGATAAAATCAATGCAGTAGCTGCAAGTGAGGGCTTAACTTACACAAGAGTGCTGGCAAGGAAACAAATGCAGCTGAGATACCTTGCAAAGGGTTAAAACAGCACATTGGAGGTCCGCAACAAGCACAACCAAAGGCACAACCCCCCTACAAATGTGGGGTTTAAATCCCACAAAAATAAAAGTAAAATAAAAACACTGGAATGTTGTCAACCCTTGTCCCTAAACTCTTAGCTAAACACCCTATGCCAGACCAGTTCCCAACAGTTCACGTACTCCCACAAAGTGCAGGCAGGCCCTGGCCAACACAAGATGGTGTAGCAGGAACACAGGAATCACACAAACAGATCAAGATACAGCAAAACATGTAACCAGACTATGCTAAAGATATTTAAGCTCTGTTTATGTGTATTTAGCACAGAAGAACAGAAACACACTTAAGCACCCTGGAAACTATTAGGGTCCAACCCGACACTCACATACTAGGGAACTTCACCTACCCCTCCATCAACTGGGAAAACTACTCATGCACCAATACACTGGCCCAACGCTTCCTGGACTTCATCAGTTCCAATGCCCTGGACCAGCTCATTCTTACCCCCACTAGAGGAAGCAACATCCTTGACCTGGTTCTTACAAACATGGGCAACTGTTGCTCTACACCAATAGTCAATTCCACCCTGGTTAGATCCAACCACAAACTAATCACCGTGGAAATACACATCTCACCCACACCCCCACAAAGGTAACTACCATAAAAATCTTCTCCAAAGCTGACTTTGGGCTCTAAAAAACAGAGGTGGCTAACTTCATAGCACCCATGTCAATGGAAAATAGATGCATGACTGCTGAATCATACACCAATGCACTGTACGAACACTTACATAAATGCATAGAACTAACCAAACCCAACAGAACCAAAATGCTCTCCTCCAGAAAAAGGAAGCCAATCTGGTGGTCCCCTGCCATTAATAAACTCTACAACAAAAGGAAGAAACTGTTGCAGAAAAAGGTGAAGTCCCAAGACTGGAAAAACTCTGTTACTAGCCTCAACAAAAAGTTGAGATCCCTCATCAAAACCTCTAAAGCCAGCTATGAAGGCAGAATTGCGGCAGACACTAAAAACAACCACAAAGCCTTCTATAGTTATATCAAGAATCTCCACGGCAATACCCAGTTTTTTTTTCTGAGTTACTGCACAATGGTACCTCCTATACTGAGCCAACAGATATTGCCAACATACTGGCCGACAGATCCAGTACCAACTTTACCCCCCCCCCCCAAAGGACCAATCACATTACCGGAGGAATGCAAGGTACCCAGCATTACTTCAGCACGGGTTAAAGCTGCATTGTACAAGGCCAAGAATACAGCTTCCATGGGACCCGACAATATCCCTGGATGTGTTCTACATGAACTATGAAGTGAACTGTCACCACATCTGTGTGCCCTGCTCAATCACAGCCTCATCACAGGCTTTGTCCCTACCGAATGGCTCACTGCTACAGTCATCCCTCTCCATAAAGGAGGAGTGACTACAGACCCTGGGAATTATCACCCCATTAGCCTGATGAGTCTGATATGTAAGGCTATGGAGCACACCATCATGGATGTAATTAACAAGGATTTAAGGAATGCAAGAACTCCTTCGGTTGCCCGAAAATGAGAGAAACTGAAAAATACCACAGGAATCAGCCACACAGACAAAATGAACTTTTTAGTACTTTCTTCCACTTTAATTTTACTTGGACTTCTTCAGAAAAACCAGGATGCCTCCCTACATCCTGGTTTTATACTGTGAAACAGGAAATGATGTTGTGTTATGTTGATTATTATCATATTAAATTTTACAATAAAAACTCATTTAAATACATTCATTTGTAAATAAAAAATGTATATATGTATACCCACACGAGTGTGGATCTATACATTTGGTGATTATGTTATAACCATTATCTATAAAACAAGATATTTTTTTAAAAAATGCATTGACCCTCTAACAAACTATTTAGTTTGACTAACAGTATGTTATCTCTTTTTAAAAAGTGTAACTAATGATTAAATAAAAAGTGTTATTCATTTTGTACATTAAAAAACTTCAAGTGATTCATGTTTGAATTGATTTACACTTGGTATGTTTTACATGCTTATTTGATGAATTGGTAATCACTACTACCTCACAAATTAGCAACAAAATTTTTTATATATATGTATACTGTAGTGTACAATAATCAAGAAACTCTGATAATTAACCGCAAAGTCTATCCTATGAAGTCAAAATGACCAGAAATCTACTTGATAAGTGTGTAACATTAGCATATTCTTGTGTGGACGTAAACAAAGAAATACTATTCGATGTAAACAACCTAATACATATGGCCTCACATCCGTATACCAAACATTAGTCCAACATCCCAAACAAGACCCTAAAATAATATACTATTACATGTAGGTCTAGTAATGGCTACTTGTGAACCCAGCCACCTAGTGGTGGGGTGAGCTTGACCAAGTGTGAAAAACTGTCACTACTAAAACTAAAGGAGGGGGGGGGTTGGGGAAAAGGAGGGGGAGGGGGTGGAGGAGGGGGGGGAAAGGAAGGAAAAAGGAAATGAGGGACTGTTGGTTCGTAGAAAACAAGAAAAAAATCAAGAAAAAAAATCAAGAAAAAAATCTCTAAACCTAACATGACTGTGAATGGATCTGTAAGTATGATGGACATATGCAAAGATGTAAATTAAGAGAGATAACGGAAGCAACTTATCTGTCTGTCAAAAAACATTTGATGTTGATCCCTTCATTTAGACCAGGTGGTACATCTGCCCCTAGACACAACTGCCAAATGGATTCCTTTTGCTCCAATCTGTTATTCAAATCCCCCTTTAACAAACTCTTTTCTATCTGATCTATAACAAAAAACTCAAATTTCTTGCTTCCGTTATCTCTCTCAATTTACATCTTTGCATATGTCCATCACACTCACAGATCCATTCACAGTCATGTTAGGTTTAGAGCTTTTTTTCTTGTTTTCTATAAACCAATAGTCCCTCCTTTCCTTTTTCCTTCCCTTTCTCCCTCCTCCTCCACCCTCCCTCCTTTTCCCCAACCCTCCCTTCCCCTCCTTCAGTTTTAGCAGTGATAGTTTTTTACACTCGGTCAAGCTCATCCCACCACAAGGTGGCTGGACACACTTCTAGGTTGACGGGTTCACAAGTAGCCATTACTAGACCTACATGTAATAGTATATTATTTTAGGGTCTTGTTTGGGATGTTGGACTAATGTTTGGTATACGGATGTGAGGCCATATGTATTAGGTTGTTTACATCGAATAGTATTTCTTTGTTTACGTCCACACAAGAATATGCTAATGTTACACACTTATCAAGTAGATTTCTGGTCATTTTGACTTCATAGGATAGACTTTGCGGTTAATTATCGGAGTTTCTTGATTATTGTACACTACAGTATACATATATATAAAAAATTTTGTTGCTAATTTGTGAGGTAGTAGTGATTACCAATTCATCAAATAAGCATGTAAAACATACCAAGTGTAAATCAATTCAAACATGAATCACTTGAAGTTTTTTAATGTACAAAATGAATAATACACTTTTTTATTTCAGTGTGCTAAATCACTAGTTACATTTTTTAAAAAGAGATAACATACTGTTAGTCAAACTAAAAAGTTTGTTAGAGGGTCAATGCATTTTTTAAAAAAATATCTTGTTTTATAAATAATGGTTATAATATAATTACCTAATGTATAGATCCACACTCGTGTGGGTATACATATATACATTTTTTATTTACAAATGAATGTATTTAAATGAGTTTTTATTGTAAAATTTAATATGATAATAATCAACATAACACAACATCATTTCCCAGGATGTAGGCATCCTGGTTTTTCTGAAGAAGTCCAAGTAAAATTAAAGTGGAAGAAAGTACTAAAAAGTTCATTTTGTCTGTGTGGCTGATTTTTTTCAAGGATTTAAGGAATCTCCAAACTCTAGATCCCACATAATTTGGTTTTATGAAAGGTAAATCATGCCTGCTCAACCTGGTTGACTTTTTTGAGTCAGTCACCAGAGCTGTGGATGAGCGCAAGGCAGTTCATACAGCCTACCTCGATCTTGCCAAGTCCTTTGATACCATTCCCCACTCAGGAATTACTGATAAACTCACCAAACTAGGCATCAACCCCTATATCACTACGTGTGTTGCAAACTGGCTCACAGATAGAACCCGCAGTGTGAAAGTAGTGGACTCCAAGTCAGACTGCCAACCAGTCACAATTGGAGTCCCACAGAGTTTGGTCCTGGGTCCTTACCTGTTTAGCATCTACTTCTCAGAAGTCCAGGTCAACACGGAGGGACTCTGGCTGACCAAGTTCGCAGATGACTGCAAGTTGGGAGCCATTATTAACTCCCCAAGTGATGTAGACATCTTACAGAATGGCCTCACTGAGACCAATGACTGGTGTCAGAACCATGGTCTTAAGCACAATGCCAAAAAATGTGTTGTCATCCCCTTTGGGAAAAACTCAGTTCCCACTAATTACCACATTGATGGGAGCCCACTGAATACTGAAGGAGCTATAAGAGATCTGGGGACACAGGTTGACAGCAACCTCTCCTTCGACCACCACATTGCCACTGTGGTCAGAATGTCCTTCTATGTGGCACATCTCATTACCAAGGGTTTTGCATCCAGGAAGAAAGAGGTCATCATCTCTCTCTACTCTTCCCTCATTAGGCCACTCATAGAGTATAATGCCAATTTGGCATGTACCTCACCAGGCACATGCAGCAGCTGGAAAGGCCACAAAAGTACCTCATGAAGAGAATCCTAGGCCTTAAACACATGTCCTATATGGACAGACTCAAAAAACTCCAGTTATTCTCTGTCTCATATCATCTACTAGCAGGCGATCACTGCTTGACTTACAAAGCCATGTCTGGCCTAGCTCTGTTATAAATGCTGCATCTAAAGAAATCCCAATCCCTCTACACCACACACTCCAGAGACCTCATCCACATTACCACAATCAATAGAACATGTTGGAGGGACAGGTTCATAACCCAGAGACTACCCATGCTCTGGAATAAACTTCCCATACATGTCAAGCAGAGCATCTCACTGGCCTTCTTCAAGAGAAATCATCATGAGTGGATGGGAAATAGAAAGTTCACCCTGGGGATCCCTCCAGTGGATCTACTTGATATAGGCATTGGAGCTAACGTCGGGTGGCACAATGCCAGGCACTTCTATGGGCTAGGCTTGTAAAGGCTCCAGGGCCATTAGCCTAGTACACACCTATGAACCTATAAATCTAAATATAACAGAAGCAAACAAGAGCAAACTGATTTAAACAAATTAACCAATTAGCTAATAAAAAAGCTCAAAACTGAGCCCTGTTCCAGCAACCTTCAATTAGACGCATTCTAACTGCACACTTCTGCCGCTAGGGTGCAGGGTAACTCTCTCCAAGAAAAGATGGCCTGGATTAGTGCGCATGTTATACAAACATAACTAAATTCAGCTATTCTAAATCTAGTCTATGCTACAGCAAACAAGGTGCACCAATTCAGAAAGAAACAGTTCAAAATAAGCAGGCACAATAAGCCTTCAACCAGCAATTTCCACAAGAGTATAGATCAGAAACCTTCTTAATGTAAAATAATGTCCTGAAGCCCAAGTGCTTAAACCAGAACTAAGACACTTTTAGAATAACAGACACACTAAGCCTTCAACCAGCAATTCCAAACTTAGAAGGATGTAAGCTACCTCTCCTGCCACAAGAGTGTAGACCACAGACCTCCCTAATGTGAAACAACTGGCCTGAAGCCCAAGTGCTTAAACCAAAAAGGCTTAGACCAACAGTTACAATTTAATCAGGCTACTAACAAGCAGTAATAAATGCAGCAGAATAAATGCAGTTGAATACTTTTAAGAACAAGCAGCAAAAGCAAAATAAAGTAATAAAGTAGGAAGAAACACAAATACAGTAAAAGCAGATGAATACAATGCATTTTTTTCTTTCTTTTAGGTTACGTGCGAAGGGAGGAAACCCGATAATTCAAGGTTGAGAAACTAAGGGGGTGGGCCTTCCCAAAAGCTCTCTCTCTACCCAGTAGAATGAGCTGATGTAATGGGATTGGGAGGAGTGTCCAAAATGAGATTTACAGTAGGGGCGGGCAACTCAAAAGCCAACAAATCAGCAATATTCAGAGCAAACCGGAGGCACACAAACACTTCAGCTAAATACAGATATTTCTAAATATAAGAGCAATGCTGTTGTTCAGCTCCTCCCACTAATTAACTGAAGCTATTCACAGTTTGCAAAGGAATTCTTTGATGACTTTTTTTTAACTGACCATAGCCAAGAACTCTTAAAACTCCAACAAAACAGAAAACTTAAAACAAAGCAAATGTAATTGTAGAATAAGATATAAAATAAAAGTGATCAAACCTTAAATAAAGAGCTTCTAATCAAAATAAAATGCAGACACAGATCAGCAATATTCAGAGCAAACATTGACCCTGTTCAAGCATAACCTAGATCAATGGATGCGTAATAGTAAATTTACTCCTGGCATGCTGTTCATGACCCTCATGGACAGAGGCAGTTGGTATTACATATTTAATGGCCATTAGCTTAGTAGTCTCCTATGAAAATATGAACATATGAAGTGCAATTGTAGCCTATGTACAAGCTATAGTGTGACTATTCTGCATCATTGATGTACCACTACATCACATCAGTATTACCACTTGATAGTTTGCATGAACACATATGAATGTATGTCAGGATTTAATGGCAGTATAACATTTTGAATGGCAATGTCAGGGGGACAGTGATTGTGTCACGCCTTGACTTTTGACATGTGCTTATAGTGGGTGCCCCATGTATTGTTTGGTATGTGTATGATATTACAGTGACAGCTTCCTTGATCATTGACACTTGATTTTTCACTGCTGTACTTCCTGTGTACATGGACATAATTGATGCATTGCCATTATTCTCACATACTACTGTATGATTCATTATAACAGAGCATTTCTTAATTAATACATCAATTGCAGATGCTTCAAACAATATCAATTGGTATTACATGTTGCAGATGCATGCAGTACCCAGCTGGGTGTAAGGACTCCACTCATAAAAATGTGGTGTTTTTATGTGTTGTCATCCATATAACCGAAACATATGTCAGCCAGGGATGCTTTAGCCAACTGTATCACATTTAGCACACAGAGCTCCCACACATCTAATAGGCCATACAGAACTATTCTTTGGGATGTATACCCATTAGGATTTGATGGTACAGACTTCCCTTCAAGGTGTTCCACTACATACCTGTGTGATATATCTTTCTGTATTGCACCCAGTACTTACACAGCTCATTGTCAACATTGATAGCATGAGTTTGATTTTTACAGGTGGTGATTGTGGTTTATATGTCAAGAAAACCTATCAAATGGCCATGACTGGCCCTGATGTCAACTCCACTTTTAACACTGTCCCTCTTAAACCATCCAAAAAGTGGTCATTTTTGGGGAAGGGGTATTGACTTCCACTTATAGAATACTGATAATTATTACAGTTGTACATATCTGCTCCTGAAGAACATGTATAATAAGTTACACTCATGTATTCTGTCACATTAATGGTCATAATACTGTAAAAGTGTCCATGACTGTGCCTATTTCTGCTGGCATTTGTCCAGGAGTCTGGACCTGATTGATTGAGAGTTATGATGATGTCATTTTTCAGATCTTCTGGGTATGTACATACGCCTAATTTATGATCATCACAGATATACTATAATGTGTGTTTATATATAATATACTTACTAAGGAGGTGTAAAAAGCAGTATGTACTGTGCTATCTACATATGTGCTTAATGCTATGCTACTGACCTGTGCTGGAAGTGAACAGAAATGTAAATATCTTATTTTCAGACACTGACATATTTAACATGCCCTCTTACTCTTTATTCATTCCTATAATACAGGTCTGTGCCATTTTCAAGAGTATACTTATCCTTCCCTGTGCACATTTCCTTGTATTTGCCCTTCCTATTTAACCTACCCCCCTTCATTATTTTATTATAGGATCATAAGAGATTACTAGGCTAATGGCCCTGGGGCCCTTGCAATCCTAGCCAAGAGTTTATCCAAAAAAAGAAACCTCAGTCAGCACCTGTCACCTCTTCCAATGAGGGACACAGGCAGAACCCTCTGGAACAAATTTGTTCAAAGGGTGCGCTTGAAGAGGGTCAGCGAGGTATTCTGCCGTGTATAAGAAGTCTATTCCAGAGACAGGGCAGCCTCTGGGAGACAAACATATCTGTCCAGCAGGTTTTGTTGATGTTGCATTATTGAAACATTTTTTTAGTGTGCATTGCACTGAGTACACATTTCTTTACTGTGTTATTTCTTATGGTATTGCAGTATTTGTACCCCTGGTAGTCATTGTGGTTGTTCACACAATCTCATCGAGCAAGATTGCCTGTGAGTATAAACTTGAATGCATTCTCTTTCTGTATTCACACTGCTTGGTATGGTTCCCTGGCCAGTGAAACTGTTGCTGGCCATGAAACCTTGCTTGTATTCGTGTTAGTGTGATGAGCAGTATGAATATACAATTATCGCTGCTCATTACGCTAACATGTAAATGTCTAGTAGGCTTCACCAAAAGCCTACAAAAAGTTTATTGAATCCCTGGGTTTGATTCTTTTGACCTAGTTATCATTCCTGCACCAAGCTGTATTTTGAGTAACTTTGGGCAGTAAGGATGGCCACCTTCATATCCCAGAATTAAAGTCTCAAATGAAATAGCTAAGATACAGCACAATTAAGTGCCTGTTTTCGATTATACCCTTGCCTTTTGCTCTTTCTGCCATGCCCAGAAGATCTGCAAAATGTTTAGCCCTAGCATTCACACACCTGAAGCTTAAAATAGTTCAAGTATATCTGGCTGAATGATTCAAGCAGAATCTCTCTCAAAAAAACCCAGATTCTGCATAACAATAAATAATCTCTCCTGCATTTCCTTAATTCAGGCACTAGACATTCAGAAGTCCAGCCTAGTTCTTTTGCAAATTAAAAAGTTTCCAGAAGCCACCTTGAATGCATACTCTCTTTCTTCTTCAGGAAAAAAGCTCTTCAGTTCCACCATGAAACAGGCTTATTTAGTGTCCAGTGCATTCTTAAATGAGAAATTAAATGTGCTCTCTGAGTATATAATTTGTCTTTCCTAGCTGACTGCCACATATTAGTTGCTAATTACATTGAATCCTTGAGGCTAAACTCAAATCCACAGAAAACTATATAATGGCAGTGGGAATTTACCACTACAAAGTCATTGACTAGAAAACTGGATAGTTTTTGAAAGAATACTCTGATGGAAGAGATCCCCATTTCCTAAGGTGCTGTAGCCTCAGAGATTATTATAAAAATAGGACACTAAGGGACAAAGTTATTTATATGAAGACTGCATAGTACTTTATGCCCCAAATAAAATGTTCAGTAAAAACTTCAAGAAAGACCCAGCCAAGTTAGAGTCTTCAAAACCACAATGGCCACAGGTCCAAAAGATTCACAATTTAGTGAAGAGTCTTCACTCTGCCTTGAATCCCCTGTAGTAGAGACCCATGGTTTATATGCAAATGACCCCTTACAGACATACCATTGTTTCAGCTAAATGCCTTCTGAATGCCCATGACATTTTACTTTTTACTTTTTAAGTATTTATGGGTACATTCAGGACAATAAACTCAAGCTGAGATACAATTCCAGTTCGTATTCTTTTTTTTTCAGATTAAAGTAGATAAACAGTCATTTAATCGTCCAAAATGGAATCAATTCATCACTTTCAGTGAAGTTAATGTGTCATCTTTACTGGCTTAGTAAGTTATATACATGGGTCATCTATAATATCAAAAAGCAATGAATAAAGAGTGAAGTGAATGAAAGTATCTTTGTAAGATAATTTCCTGTGTTCTTTGGGATGCATAGTATTTATAAATAAGTTACGTTTTTATTATTTGTTTTTTGTTTGGAAATTAAACTGGGATGCCATATTACAGCACAGGAGGTTCCATTGCTTAAAACAACATTAGTAAGACCTTCTTTTGGTAACAAATTAAGAACAAATGATTCACACTAAATAGCTGTTTGGATTACCTGCAAAACAAATAATACTTCAATAAGATATATTGCAATTTGGGAAAATGAAAAGGTGATACGTCTTTTGACATCAGAAATACAGGCAATAATATTCCCAAAAATGGAAAGCAGAGATGTGTTGGTAAGCTGGAAAGAAATACAGGACAAAAGAGTTCCAAGTCACAACAAAATGATGAAGACAGATAATATTAAAGAAAAACACACCAATTTTCTAAAGGTGTTGTCAGCATAACAGTAAAAGAAAAATAAAGAGCACGAATAAATGAAATAAGGCAAATCAAAAGCCACCAAAATGTTATTTACAATACGTGATGAGAAGAAAGAGATAAACAGAGTTTGCTGGTAAAGCTAGTGCCTTTCTCTTTTGTGAGGAAAAGAAAGAAAGAAAAAAAAAAGACAAGAGAATCGGAATAGTCATTCTGTTGAGGCAAACTGATCAATATGTAAGAAAAAAGCACGGATTCTAAATAAAAGTTTTCTGCTCGGGCAGTTGCTTAACAAAAATAAGAAAAGGAAAGAAAATCAACAAGAAACAGTCATGGAAAAAAGTGGCGTCCATAAATCACGGTCACATGCAATGAGCCATTACTTTCCCTTTAGCATCTGTAACGCTATCCAGATGAGGTTTTATTCCAATGAGATTATACCTAGAGAGAGAACATTATCCAATGAGATTTCAGTGTATACATTTATGATAATACATGCTGTTCTGGAATAGGCAAGCAATATCAATACATGCATGTCCAGTGCATTCAGACATTCTGCGTTCAAATGTATCTGTGTGGCAAAGACCGTGTGGGATTCCAAAGCCCCTTAAACAAGGTGCATATGGACTTGCACTTTGTGTAAGGGAAAAGTGGACAACTGTCATTCAGTGGCAGAGTGGAACCTCATCATTGAATGAGATATGCAAATAATCCCTCTACTTTTGTCAGCATCAGTTCTGCATAATTCAAAAAAAAAAAAAAACACATTGGTTGAATTTGTATTGCAAAAAAAATAAAATAAAAGACTGACATAGCATGATGTTACCAGTTTATACTAGTGTAACAAAACTAACTAGATTTTGGATGATTGGGGATTGTGGAGCTCAAACAGGATTTCCGGAGATGACGGAAGGTACTATCATACTATTGCCTCAGTTGTCATGGTGATATGCTGTGACTCACCATTTTCCTTGCTGCTATGTCACACAAATATATACTATACTGCTCAGACAAGCTCCACGTGGGTTTACAGAGTGGTCCTAGCAGCAAGGAACTCGAAAAAGTGACTACCTTCTGGATTTAAGTATATTTGCTTTTTTTTCACTGGAAATAGCTTCTGTTGCTTACGTTAAACTAGCCTGAACTGTTTTTTTTCTGATTACTGCATTTATTTTTAAATCTGCACTTAAAGTTACATTTAGTCGAATTTAATCGAAAGTTTGCTTGTTTGTTTGTTTAATTTAACTGTGGAGGCTGCCCACTAAAGTGTGCTAGCCTGTGTAACTAATTTATCACTGTCTCTGCATTTTCTGTGTATTTCTACAAAAAACAAAAAAATCCTTGTTTTCCCGCCTTTCTCAACTAGTTTAGACCAGTATACAGGCATTGCTGTATTCTGGGCTGTGGTGTAGTTCCTGTGTTGTCCATTACCTTACTTGGATAGAAGGAAGTTTCTTTGCTCAACCAGTGGGAGTGGGGAGCCTTGAGCAGCCTACCTGTCCTTGGGGGAAGTGACCTCAGCACAAGAAGCTGTAGTAATTGGTTGTTTGGGACCATTCCTAGCTCTCTTGTAGTTCACTGCTTAAAATCCGCCTCTGGGCATTTTTTTCTGGCTATACTGCTCAGACAAGCTCCACGTGGGTTTACAGAGTGGTCCTAGCAGCAAGGAACTTGAAAAAGCGACTACCTTCTGGATTTAAGTATATTTGCTTTTTTTCACTGGAAATAGCTTCTGTTGCTTACTTTAAACTAGCCTGAATGTTTTTTTTTTCTGATTACTGCATTTATTTTTAAATCTGCACTTAAAGTTACATTTAGTCGAATTTAATCGAAAGTTTGCTTGTTTGTTTGTTTAATTTAACTGTGGAGGCTGCCCACTAAAGTGTGCTAGCCTGTGTAACTAATTTATCACTGTCTCTGCATTTTCTGTGTATTTCTACAAAAAACAAAAACGAAAAAATAATCCTTGTTTTCCCGCCTTTCTCAACTAGTTTAGACCAGTATACAGGCATTGCTGTATTCTGGGCTGTGGTGTAGTTCCTGTGTTGTCCATTACCTTACTTGGATAGAAGGAAGTTTCTTTGCTCACCAGTGGGAGTGGGGAGCCTTGAGCAGCCTACCTGTCCTTGGGGGAAGTGACCTCAGCACAAGAAGCTGTAGTAATTGGTTGTTTGGGACCATTCCTAGCTCTTTTGTAGTTCACTGCTTAAAATCCACCTCTGGGCGTTTTTTTCTGGCTATACTGCTCAGACAAGCTCCACGTGGGTTTACAGAGTGGTCCTAGCAGCAAGGAACTCGAAAAGCGACTACCTTCTGGATTTAAGTATATTTGCTTTTTTTTCACTGGAAATAGCTTCTGTTGCTTACTTTAAACTAGCCTGAACTGTTTTTTTCTGATTACTGCATTTATTTTTAAATCTGCACTTAAAGTTACATTTAGTCGAATTTAATCGAAAGTTTGCTTGTTTGTTTGTTTAATTTAACTGTGGAGGCTGCCCACTAAAGTGTGCTAGCCTGTGTAACTAATTTATCACTGTCTCTGCATTCTCTGTGTATTTCTACCAAAACAAAAAAAAAAAATAATCCTTGTTTTCCCGCCTTTCTCAACTAGTTTAGACCAGTATACAGGCATTGCTGTATTCTGGGCTGTGGTGTAGTTCCTGTGTTGTCCATTACCTTACTTGGATAGAAGGAAGTTTCTTTGCTCACCAGTGGGAGTGGAGAGCCTTGAGCAGCCTACCTGTCCTTGGGGGAAGTGACCTCAGCACAAGAAGCTGTAGTAATTGGTTGTTTGGGACCATTCCTAGCTCTTTTGTAGTTCACTGCTTAAAATCCGCCTTTGCACGGCTTTGTGCGGTCGTGCGCATAGCGCAGCGCCGGTTAAACAAGGTTAAACTTTTTCTGGCTCCGCCAAGTCTGCTCTTCAATTTTTCCCTTAGAACTGTTCTACTTGCAATCTAAACAGCCTATACTCTATCTGAAAAGCTCAGCACTTGCTCCTAAAGCATTTTTATACAGGTAAAGCACTCTTAAACAAAAGAAAGTACTTCATTCACCTAAATTCTGTTGAGCACACATCTCCCTATAGGTCCTTTCTGACTCAGTTACACAGCAATCTTTTTCACTATTTCTAGCATGTCGAAGGGTCAGTTGCTGGCGTCCTCTCCTGTTCAGCTGGTGAATCTGGGAATCTTGAGGCAATGTTACAATTGCCTCATGTACACAGACAACCCTCTCCTCTTCCCAACAAATACAAATATATGCGAGAGATGCAACTATATAGCCAAACTGGAGGCTGAGCTCTCTCAATTCAGTACTGGCAAGACCAGTCAGGAGGAGAAGGTAACCACGCACACCACAAACCCAGTCTCACATAGAACTATCACAACAGCAAACCAAACACATAAACACACAAAACATACTGGAGGCGCTGATTAAAAATCTACCAAAACAACAGAGGCCTCCAAAGCAGACACCCAAGCAACCACCACCTCAAGACATAGCACATGCAACACATAGTTCACAAAGTCAGTGTGCTAAACAGTCACAGCCCTTAAGGCCAAACAACATGCCAGACACACTTGTAATAGGTGACTCCATAGTCAGACACACTGACGTCCTGCTCACCAGACTGAACAAGGAAAAGGTCACAGTAAGCTGCCTGTCGGGAGCTAGAATCCACCACATAACACAAGCACTCAGGTCACTCCACAGCAAGTACAAATATGACTCAGTCATTGTACATGCCGGTGTGAACGACCTGAGACGTACCTCCCTGGACTACATGAAAAGAGACATAGAGGAGCTCTCTGATTATGTAGCCCAGGCCGGTATGACCCTGACCCTGAGCAGCATCTTACCCTCACCAAGAATGATGCCACAGTACAAAGACAAAATGATCAGTTTTAACAATTGGCTTAATTACTGGTGTCATTCTAAGGGGATTCAATGTCTGTCTGCTTGGGATGACATGCTTGACAAGCCACGCTGCTTCACGAGGGATGGCTTGCACCTGTCACCCCTGGGCTTCCGGATATTGGCCAAGGCTCTTGCCAACCCCATAGTGCCTTTTTTAGGCAAGGCTCAAATGACAAACCTACCTCCCTAGAAAACACAAGTGGAAAAAAACTAAGGGTAATGCTGCTCAATGCCAGAAGTCTAAACCTCAAGATGCATGCCCTCAAGCCCTCCTCAGTATGGAGAACATCGATGTCTCAAAGGTGACTAAAACCTGGTTCAAGGCTCCTGAGAGCACCCCAGCACTATCAGGTTTTACCTCATATCATGCTTTCCGGCCCCAAAACTTGGACCGAACCACAAAAGGAGGGGGAGTATCCATTTTCTTCAAAGATACCCACACCTCCAGGTTAGTGGCAACGCACGAAGCATCGGAGACTATCCAGGTGCAACTAACCATAGGCAAAACTGCCTTACAGTTTGTAGCATGCTACAGAACACCCTCTCAAACTCAGGAACCGCACACAGCCTTCCTGAAGACACTGGAGAGTATGAATGTCTCTCCAAATACCATCATTTTGGGAGACTTCAACTACCCAAACATAGACTGGGAACATTACTCAAGCCCCAACACACTAGCCCAAAGGTTCCTAGAATTCATAAACTCAAATGCAATGGAACAACTAGTCACCATTCCCACAAGAGGAGACAATATACTAGACCTGATCATCACAAACATGGGGACAAAATGCACCACACCGAAGTATATCCCTCTTTGGTAAGATCAGACCATAAATTAATCTCACTGGAAATCCACATCCCGCCCCACCCCTGCACAAAAGACCACAGTGAAGAACTTCTCAAAAGCAAACTTCACACTTCTTAAGACTGAAGTGGTATCCTTCAAGGCCCCTGGGCCAGTGGAAACCACAACCCACACTGCTGAATCCTTTGCAAATGCCTTCTATGGGCACCTTCAAGAATGCATGGATCATGCAATCCCAAATAAAACCAAGACCCATTCCCCCAAAGGCAGGTGCCCGGTCTGGTGGACCCCAGCCATAAACAAACTTTACAACAGGAGGAGGAAGCTACTACATGACAGAGCAAAATCCCTAAAAGGGAAGGCGTCTCTGATCAGTACTAGCAAAAACTACGATCACTCATAAAATCATCCAAGGCCAACTTTGAGAGAAAAATCGCAAAAGACACAAAGACAATCACAAGGCCTTCTTTAGCTATGTTAGAAACCTGAGTGGAAACTCCCAGATATGCTCAGAGTTAGTCCAAAATGACACAAAATACACCGAACCCACTGACATTGCCAACATTCTGGCAGACAGGTTCAGTGCAAATTTCTCCTCCCTCCCCCAAAAGGAGAAATAACTATCCCAGCAGAGTGTAGCCTCCTAACATCTCAGATGCCCAGGTGAGAGCCCTCTCTAAAGCTAAAAACACAGCATCAATGGGAACGGATGGTGTCCCGGGCTGTGTGCTACATGAACTCCAAGAGGAACTAAACCCACACATAAGGCTGCTGTTTAATCTTAGCCTTACTACAGGATACATACCCAAAGAGTGGCGACGGCAACAGTGGTCCCACTTCACAAAGGCGGTGCTTCTACGGACCCTGGAAATTACCGCCCCATAAGCTTGACGAGCCTGGTCTGCAAAGCTATGGAGAGGATCATTATGGAACTCATAAACAAAGACATTGGGGACCTACAGACATTGGATCCTACCCAATTTGGCTTTGTCAAGGGCAGATCCTGCCTTTTGAACTTGGTCGACTTTTTGAAACAGTCACTAAGGCCATTGATGAGGGTAAGGCAGTTCACACAGCCTACCTTGACCTTGCAAAGCCTTTGACACAATACCCCACTCGGGCATCATAGACAAACTCACCAGCTTAAATGTAAACCCATATGTCACAAGATGGGTTGCAAACTGGCTCAAGGACAGAACCCACAGGGTCAGAGTTGCTGGAGCTATGTCAGACTCTAAGCCAGTCTGGCGGTGTCCCACAGGGCTCAGTCCTGGGACCCTCTTGTTCGGCATTTATTTTTCCGAGGTACAGGCAAACATAGGAGGATTGTGGCTGACAAAGTTCGGAGATGACTGCAAACTGGGTGCCATAATTGATACTCCAGCGGACACAAACATCCTTCAGAGAGGCCTCATAGAAATGGATAATTGGTGCCAGAGCCATGGCCTTAAGCTGAACGCCAAAAATGTATAGTCATACCCTTTGGGAAAAACAAGGTACCGACAAATTACCACATAGGCGGTAATCCATTAAGCACGGAAGAGGTAATCAGGGACCTAGGGACCCAGGTTGACAGTAACCTCTCATTTGACACTCACATTGCCAAAGTGGTTAGGAAGACCTTCTATATTGCCCACCTTATCATGAAGGGTTTCACATCTAGATCAAGAGAGGTCATTGTGCCCCTGTACTCTTCTCTTATCAGGCCAATGATTGAGTACAATGCCCCATTTGGGATGTATCTCACCCGACACCTGCAGCAGTTGGAAAGACTCCAAAAGTTCCTCACCAAGAGGATAAAGGGTCTTAAACATATGTCATATGCTGCCCGACTGAAAAAACTCCAGCTCTATTCAGTCGCATACCGCCTACTCAGAGGTGATCTGTGCCTGACGTACAAGGCCATGTCCAATCCTGAATTAATGGACATGCTCCACCTCAGAAAATCCAAATCCATTAGAGCCACGAGAACAAGTGACTTAAACCTCAACACAGAAATAAATAGGACGTGCTGGAGGGACAGATTCATAACCCAGAGGCTCCCTACACTCTGGAACAGAATCCCAGTCCATGTTAGGCAGAGCCCCTCACTGACTCTATTCAAGAGAAATCTCAACGAATGGATGGGAGATCGTAGGTTTACCCCGGGGGTCATCTCTGTGTCACTACTAGACAGAGGCATAGTAAACTAAACCCTAAAAGGGCGTAGTATTCTCATCCTAAGGGGTGGTGTAAGCCACATACACTCTGGCTAGGCTTATAAATGCCTTAGGGCAGATAGCCTAGTACGAACCTATGAACCAAACTGTTTTGCCACATTAGCACACATGTATCTGACCATAATGTTGTGTAACTCCCTTAGGTTAACCTGACAATATGTGGTTAAGTTTGGTTAAACTGTGCTAAAACTCAGTAACTGAGATTAGTGGAAGCCAATACAGTTTGGGATTAGTCAAAGGAGTAAGGATTAGCATGTGATTATGGAAGGGACATAATTTATTTATTTATTTGCTTGTCTGTCTGTTTAATCAGTATGTAAGGGGCTTTATATCATAAGAAATGATAGGGAATGAAGGGTCAGTTGCATGCATGACCTGTTTTTTGTGTGTGCATGCGTGTGTGTGTGTGTGTGTGTGTGTGTGTGTGTGTGTGTGTGTGTGTGTGTGTGTGTGTGTGTGTACAATAAGTGAGATTGTATGATTATGGACATGTATGTCATAGGAAAAGGAATCATGGGAAGTTAAAGGCTGCTGAGCATTGCACCCATTACACTTTGCCAGTTCCCATCCTAGAGTGTACCTCCCCTATCAAGGAGGGTTATCTTCTGGATTTAAGTATATTTGCTTTTTTCACTGGAAATAGCTTCTGTTGCTTACTTTAAACAAGCCTGAACTTTTTTTTTCTGATTACTGCATTTATTTTTAAATCTGCACTTAAAGTTACATTTAGTCGAATTTAATCGAAAGTTTGCTTGTTTGTTTGTTTAATTTAACTGTGGAGGCTGCCCACTAAAGTGTGCTAGCCTGTGTAACTAATTTATCACTGTCTCTGCATTGTCTGTGTATTTCTACAAAAAAAAAAAACAAAAAAATAATCCTTGTTTTCCCGCCTTTCTCAACTAGTTTAGACCAGTATACAGGCATTGCTGTATTCTGGGCTGTGGTGTAGTTCCTGTGTTGTCCATTACCTTACTTGGATAGAAGGAAGTTTCTTTGCTCACCAGTGGGAGTGGAGAGCCTTGAGCAGCCTACCTGTCCTTGGGAAGTGACCTCAGCACAAGAAGCTGTAGTAATTGGTTGTTTGGGACCATTCCTAGCTCTTTTGTAGTTCACTGCTTAAAATCCGCCTTTGCGGCTTTTGTGCGGTCATATGATAGCGCGGTTAAACAAGGTTAAACTTTTTCTGGCTCCGCTAAGTCTGCTCTTCAATTTTTCCCTTAGAACTGTTCTACTTGCAATCTAAACAGCCTATACTCTATCTGAAAAGCTCAGCACTTGCTCCTAAAGCATTTTATACAGGTAAAGCACTCTTAAACAAAAGAAAGTACTTCATTCACCTAAATTCTGTTGAGCACACATCTCCCTATAGGTCCTTTCTGACTCAGTTACACAGCAATCTTTTCACTATTTCTAGCATGTCGAAGGGTCAGTTGCTGGCGTCCTCTCCTGTTCAGCTGGTGAATCTGGGAATCTTGAGGCAATGTTACAATTGCCTCATGTACACAGACAACCCTCTCCTCTTCCCAACAAATACAAATATATGCGAGAGATGCAACTATATAGCCAAACTGGAGGCTGAGCTCTCTCAATTCAGTACTGGCAAGACCAGTCAGGAGGAGAAGGTAACCACGCACACCACAAACCCAGTCTCACATAGAACTATCACAACAGCAAACCAAACA
Source organism: Protopterus annectens (assembly GCF_019279795.1). Taxonomy (NCBI): domain Eukaryota; kingdom Metazoa; phylum Chordata; order Ceratodontiformes; family Protopteridae; genus Protopterus; species Protopterus annectens. The sequence continues at coordinate 1,763,258,329 of NC_056726.1, forward strand.
CATAAACACACAAAACATACTCGGAGGCTGATTAAAATCTACCAAAACAACAGAGGCCTCCAAAGCAGACACCCAAGCAACCACCACCTCAAGACATAGCACATGCAACACATAGTTCACAAAGTCAGTGTGCTAAACAGTCACAGCCCTTAAGGCCAAACAACATGCCAGACACACTTGTAATAGGTGACTCCATAGTCAGACACACTGACGTCCTGCTCACCAGACTGAACAAGGAAAAGGTCACAGTAAGCTGCCTGTCGGGAGCTAGAATCCACCACATAACACAAGCACTCAGGTCACTCCACAGCAAGTACAAATATGACTCAGTCATTGTACATGCCGGTGTGAACGACCTGAGACGTACCTCCCTGGACTACATGAAAAGAGACATAGAGGAGCTCTCTGATTATGTAGCCCAGGCCGGTATGACCCTGACCCTGAGCAGCATCTTACCCTCACCAAGAATGATGCCACAGTACAAAGACAAAATGATCAGTTTAACAATTGGCTTAATTATTGGTGTCATTCTAAGGATTCAATGTCTGTCTGCTTGGGATGACATGCTTGACAAGCCACGCTGCTTCAAGGGATGGCTTGCACCTGTCACCCTGGGCTTCGGATATTGGCCAAGGCTCTTGCCAACCCCATAGTGCCTTTTTAGGCAAGGCTCAAATGACAAACCTACCTCCTAGAAAACACAAGTGGAAAAAACTAAGGGTAATGCTGCTCAATGCCAGAAGTCTAAACCTCAAGATGCATGCCCTCGAAGCCCTCCTCAGTATGGAGAACATCGATGTCTGTGCGGTGACTAAAACCTGGTTCAAGGCTCCTGAGAGCACCCCAGCACTATCAGGTTTTACCTCATATCATGCTTTCCGCCCCAAAACTTGGACGAACCACAAAGGAGGGGAGTATCCATTTTCTTCAAAGATACCCACACCTCCAGGTTAGTGGCAACGCGAAGCATCGGAGACTATCCAGGTGCAACTAACCATAGGCAAAACTGCCTTACAGTTTGTAGCATGCTACAGAACACCCTCTCAAACTCAGGAACCCACACAGCCTTCCTGAAGACACTGGAGAGTATGAATGTCTCTCCAAATACCATCATTTTGGGAGACTTCAACTACCCAAACATAGACTGGGAACATTACTCAAGCCCCAACACCTAGCCCAAAGTTTCCTAGAATTCATAAACTCAAATGCAATGGAACAACTAGTCACCATTCCCACAAGAGGAGACAATATACTGGACCTGATCATCACAAACATGGGGACAAAATGCACCACACCGAAGTATATCCCTCTTTGGTAAGATCAGACCATAAATTAATCTCACTGGAAATCCACATCCCGCCCCACCCCTGCACAAAGACCACAGTGAAGAACTTCTCAAAAGCAAACTTCACACTTCTTAAGACTGAAGTGGTATCCTTCAAGGCCCCTGGGCCAGTGGAAACCACAACCCACACTGCTGAATCCTTTGCAAATGCCTTCTATGGGCACCTTCAAGAATGCATGGATCATGCAATCCCAAATAAAACCAAGACCCATTCCCCAAAGGCAGGTGCCCGGTCTGGTGGACCCCAGCCATAAACAAACTTTACAACAGGAGGAGGAAGCTACTACATGACAGAGCAAAATCCCTAAAAGGGAAGGCGTCTCTGATCAGTACTAGCAAAAACTACGATCACTCATAAAATCATCCAAGGCCAACTTTGAGAGAAAAATCGCAAAAGACACAAAGACAATCACAAGGCCTTCTTTAGCTATGTTAGAAACCTGAGTGGAAACTCCCAGATATGCTCAGAGTTAGTCCAAAATGACACAAAATACACGAACCCACTGACATTGCCAACATTCTGGCAGACAGGTTCAGTGCAAATTTCTCCTCCCCTCCCCAAAAGGAGAAATAACTATCCCAGCAGAGTGTAGCCTCCTAACATCTCAGATGCCCAGGTGAGAGCCGCCCTCTCTAAAGCTAAAAACACAGCATCAATGGGACCGGATGGTGTCCCGGGCTGTGTGCTACATGAACTCCAAGAGGAACTAAACCCACACATAAGGCTGCTGTTTAATCTTAGCCTTACTACAGGATACATACCCAAAGAGTGGCGACGGCAACAGTGGTCCCACTTCACAAAGGCGGTGCTTCTCACGGACCCTGGAAATTACCGCCCCATAAGCTTGACGAGCCTGGTCTGCAAAGCTATGGAGAGGATCATTATGGAACTCATAAACAAAGACATTGGGGACCTACAGACATTGGATCCTACCCAATTTGGCTTTGTCAAGGGCAGATCCTGCCTTTTGAACTTGGTCGACTTTTTGAAACAGTCACTAAGGCCATTGATGAGGGTAAGGCAGTTCACACAGCCTACCTTGACCTTGCAAAGCCTTTGACACAATACCCCACTCGGGCATCATAGACAAACTCACCAGCTTAAATGTAAACCCATATGTCACAAGATGGGTTGCAAACTGGCTCAAGGACAGAACCCACAGGGTCAGAGTTGCTGGAGCTATGTCAGACTCTAAGCCAGTCACAAGCGGTGTCCCACAGGGCTCAGTCCTGGGACCCCTCTTGTTCGGCATTTATTTTTCCGAGGTACAGGCAAACATAGGAGGATTGTGGCTGACAAAGTTCGCAGATGACTGCAAACTGGGTGCCATAATTGATACTCCAGCGGACACAAACATCCTTCAGAGAGGCCTCATAGAAATGGATAATTGGTGCCAGAGCCATGGCCTTAAGCTGAGCGCCAAAAATGTATAGTCATACCCTTTGGGAAAAACAAGGTACCGACAAATTACCACATAGGCGGTAATCCATTAAGCACGGAAGAGGTAATCAGGGACCTAGGGACCCAGGTTGACAGTAACCTCTCATTTGACACTCACATTGCCAAAGTGGTTAGGAAGACCTTCTATATTGCCCACCTTATCATGAAGGGTTTCACATCTAGATCAAGAGAGGTCATTGTGCCCATGTACTCTTCTCTTATCAGGCCAATGATTGAGTACAATGCCCCATTTGGGATGTATCTCACCCGACACCTGCAGCAGTTGGAAAGACTCCAAAAGTTCCTCACCAAGAGGATAAAGGGTCTTAAACATATGTCATATGCCGCCCGACTGAAAAAACTCCAGCTCTATTCAGTCGCATACCGCCTACTCAGAGGTGATCTGTGCCTGACGTACAAGGCCATGTCCAATCCTGAATTAATGGACATGCTCCACCTCAGAAAATCCAAATCCATTAGAGCCACGAGAACAAGTGACTTAAACCTCAACACAGAAATAAATAGGACGTGCTGGAGGGACAGATTCATAACCCAGAGGCTCCCTACACTCTGGAACAGAATCCCAGTCCATGTTAGGCAGAGCCCCTCACTGACTCTATTCAAGAGAAATCTCAACGAATGGATGGGAGATCGTAGGTTTACCCCGGGGGTCATCTCTGTGTCACTACTAGACAGAGGCATAGTAAACTAAACCCTAAAAGGGCGTAGTATTCTCATCCTAAGGGGTGGTGTAAGCCACATACACTCTGGCTAGGCTTATAAATGCCTTAGGGCAGATAGCCTAGTACGAACCTATGAACCAAACTGTTTTGCCACATTAGCACACATGTATCTGACGATAATGTTGTGTAACTCCCTTAGGTTAACCTGACAATATGTGGTTAAGTTTGGTTAAACTGTGCTAAAACTCAGTAACTGAGATTAGTGGAAGCCAATACAGTTTGGGATTAGTCAAAGGAGTAAGGATTAGCATGTGATTATGGAAGGGACATAATTTATTTATTTATTTGCTTGTCTGTCTGTTTAATCAGTATGTAAGGGGCTTTATATCATAAGAAATGATAGGGAATGAAGGGTCAGTTGCATGCATGACCTGTTTTTTGTGTGTGCATGCGTGTGTGTGTGTGTGTGTGTGTGTGTGTGTGTGTGTGTGTGTGTGTGTGTGTGTGTGTGTATACAATAAGTGAGATTGTATGATTATGGACATGTATGTCATAGGAAAAGGAATCATGGGAAGTTAAAGGCTGCTGAGCATTGCACCCATTACACTTTGCCAGTTCCCATCCTAGAGTGTACCTCCCCTATCAAGGAGGGTTAGGTCAGTCAAGCCTAGGGGGAGTTCACGAATATCCATCTAGTTATCTGGGCCCCATTTGAAGGAAGTTAGTGTATCACCCAGCTTTATCTATGGCGGAATCTGTTAAAGAGGTGAAGGAGACACCGAGTAATGAATCTGTCCTTCCATTTTGTTTTATTGTTCTACTGAAGCAGGTTTAGATCCCTTTTTCTGGTATTTATGGGACTGTTTGATTTATGAAGGTAGATGACATCTTGGACTGCTGGGTCCATGGTCTTCTATAAGCAGCCTATAAGACATAGGAAAATGATCCAGTGCTTCCAGTCTTTTCTGGAAATTTGGGAATTTTAAACCTGTGATCTTATTTTTTGGGGGACCTCCAGGGTCTTTCCAAATGTTTGATATGCCTGATGAGGTACATCCCAAAGGGAACACTGCATTCCATGCTGGTCTACTAAGTCTGAAATTAATGCAACTTGAAAAATTCTCATTTATTCCCCAGATATAGTGACCTTGGAGTATTATATATACTTAGCAAGGGTGTGAAGGGCGCTGAGTGCTCCTCCACTATACAAAAAATGCTCTACGTTTATAACAGTACATTGTTTGATATTATTTATGCCTAATCGCACTTATATTTTCCTAGATTCTGGACTTCCACTATTGTTCCTCGAACTCCTGATAGGGTACCTTGTGATACAGACCCTTTCCAGCAAAGGCAGAGAAGCAAATAACATGGCAACATATAAATTAATACACATAACAGTAAAAGTACCAGTGCAAGTTACAAAACAGCCAATTATTTATTCAGACATGTACATTTTGTGGCATTTAATTCTTCCAGAGATATACAGCTGGTCTGAAAAAAATAATCACAGCAAATAAAGCAACTTCAGTGAAGTAATTCTTCTTAGCCTCTTACAAAGCAGTATCCAGAAAGTAAAAGAAAGAAGATAATGGAGATGTCATTGCATTTCAACAGGGTGCAAAACCTAGAAATATCAAAAGGAAGGCTACACACTTGACCAGTCATAGTGGTATATATAACTGTGCATGCCAAGTGCCAGGATAGGAGTAAGCAAGCTAAATAAGGAAATGCTGCTGACTTCTCAGGAGAGAGCTCTGGCCCTGATAATGTTCCAGAACTTGTTTCATTAGGAGTGCAGGCCATGGAGGAACATACTGAGGAATGATGGGAGTAAGTGGCTGAGATCACCTCACTGATTTATATATTTATTTATTTGTATTGTTTATTTTATTTATTGTTTATTGACCTGGTAACTCCCACTAGGCTCATACCCTATTTCCAAGGTATTTGTATTATTAGGGGAAATTTGGCTAGGGTATCAGGGAACTTCCCCTACTCTTCTTAATAGGCTCAGTGGGATCTTTTATGTCCATCTGAGATGTCACCAAGTCAAGCAGATGTAACCTTGGTTTAATATCTCATACAAGGAAGCTAACTGGTACAGTCCCACCACAGGAGTGACATCTGGAAGCAGGCTTGCAAGTGCATTGTTATGTACAAAACTCAAGGAAGGGGACAACAATTCTGCCAAAAAGGTTACTGTATTGGTAGAAACCCACCACAGGAGTGACATCTAAGGCAGACTGGGAAGTGCATTGCTATGCACAGAACTCAAGAGAGGTGGGTATGAGCCTGACAAACAGTTCATTTTTTTGGTAAAATCCCACCACATGAGTGCCATCTGGGGGCAAGTATGGTAGTGCATTGCTTGACACACAACTCAAGGGGGGGTATAAGCCTGCCAAGCAGTTTATTGCACTCCAGCTGAGCATCAGATATATGTAGAAGCAAGGAAGCACCTAACTTTGACTCAGAATAGCAGCCATTGCACTATACTTTCCAGTTAACAGTAGGAGTGTCTTAAGATCATTCAGAATATCTCCTAACTTACACTGAATGATGGCTACAGTCTCTGGGTCTAGCAGCCTACCCCCAGTGTCCTCAGATGTCAAATGAAGTGAGGAATGAATGGTAAATAGGAGCCGGGCTTTAGTCATCACAGGAAGTCAGGGGGAGGGGTCAGGCAAAAAAAAAATACATTTGAAAAAGCAAACAGGAGACCTAAAACAAGTAAGGGATGGTCAGTCTAATAAAAGGCAGCAAATGATCACCATGTAACACTAAATAAATAACAATGGAGTGAGTCTTAACAGATCATAAATTCAGCAGGCAAGGAAAGGAACAGGAAAGGAAAGTAGGGAAGCGTAAGGTGACAGAATGAACAGGGAGGCAGACAAGCTAATAGATCACAGTATAGACCCAGAAAGTGAAATCAAAGGAAGGAAACAAATTAAAATATGAACGCATACAAATGCAGAATGTAGGACAGTATTTTGAGAAGAAGAAGAAAAGAAGCACCGATCCATTGAAAGTAAAATGCATGACAGTAATAACCACAGACAGTATTTGATTCTGTCTTTGTACCTTCATTCTTAATAACAACACACTCTCATGCAATCGTAAATCAACAAAGTCTATGAATAGCAAGGGACCAAGCTCCTAAAAAAGAAAAAAAAAAAAAAGACAGATGCCTGTATTCATTAGCATACTGAGCATTCACATAAAAATCAGTGATACAGCTTCCCTTTATTTTTCAGCTGCCAAAATTCTTGAAATTTTATTTGGCATGAACTATGATGGCTTGATAACATCCAGCATTAATTCCAGTTGTAAAATGCAGGATTTCTCCTTGAATGAGTTATTGACATTGTCTATTTGTCATATACAATACCACACAAAAGGCTGAGGAATATGTTTAAACATTTAAACCAGTGAAGCAACTGAAATGAATTAATGCAAAACGACTCTAGAACAAAAATTGATATTCCTTTGGTAAATCTCTTCAGTAAGTGCCTGTAAAGTGGTAAAGAACATGAAGTCTAGAAACACACCATGACAGCTCTTCTGCTACTATTGAGCAATTATCCTCACCTTATTCCTGGAAAATGACATGGCGACATTCCTGAAGAAAAGGCTGCAATATAGCTATGACTAGTTAAACTTTTTTGTTTCTACATACTCTCCCAATCTCCCTTAGGTTCATAGGTTCATAAGTTCATACTAGGCTATCTGCCCTGGGGCAATTATAAGCCTAGCCCGATTCTGTATGGCTTACGCCACCCCTTGATTTGAGTATACTGTGTCCTTTTTAAGGTTTAGTTTACTGTGCCTCTGTCTAATAGTGACACAGGAGTAATCCCTGGGACAAACCTACGATCCCCCATCTGCCTATCGAGATTCTTCTTGAAGAGATTCAGTGAGGTGCTCTGCCTCACATGAACTGGAATTCTATTCCAGAGCGAAGGGAGCCTCTGGGTTATGAACCTGTCCCTCCAGCAAATTCTATTTATTTCTGTGCTGAGGTTCAAGTCCCTCGAGCGTGTGGCTCTAAGGGATTTAGATTTACTGAGGTGGAGCATGTCCATTAATTGTTTAATATTCTGAACTTACATGGGATAAAATATGTTTAATATTGGATATGATGGGACTTGTTCTCTCACACAATTACATTCAGTTTCAAGGAGAGTATTTTAAACAGACTCGAGGAGTAGCGATGGGGGCTTCCTGCGCCCCCATTTTTGCAAATCTCGTTATGCTTGAGTGGGAGGATGTTTTTGTTTTGCCCAGTGAATTTTACAAACACATTGCTCTATACACACGCTTTTTGGATGATTTATTTATTATTTGGAAGGGACCTTTAGAAGACATACCCAACTTCATAGCATACATTAACAGTACCACTAGTTTTTTAAGATTCACATACAAGGTGGAGAAGTTGGGTATACCTTATTTGGACACTTACATAAGTAATTCAAATGATGGCTTCAAGTCCAAAATCTACAGGAAATCTACTTTTTCCAATGATTATATACAATTTGGTAGTTGTCATCCCCCCTACATCTTTCGGAACGTACTCAAGGGGCAATGCATTCGTGTTGCAAGAATGTGTTCTACAAGACAGGATATGGAAGATCAGATGAGGACTGTTTCTGATATGTTTTTGGCCAGAGGATATCCTGTGGCTATGGTGGAGGACGTGACCAAATATGTGACCAGATCATGGGGGGATAGATTTGTTCCACTTTTAGGTGGTACGTTTGTAGGTAAAAACACCCAAAAGCAAGTTGTAAGTAATAGAAGGAATGTGTGTGTCATCATGTTCAACCCTTATTCCAATTTGGTTAAGGAGATTTTGAATAGGCACTGGGATTTATTTTTAAGTTCTGAAGATACTGTCACAGTATTAGGCAATCATCCCATTAGTGTGTTCAAAACTTCAGTCAATATCAAGAGGATTATTGAAGGTGGAAAGAAAAAGGAATTGAGGAAGAATAAATATGAACATACCAGTAAATGTGGTAGTTGTAGGTATTGTCAATATATTAATGAGAAAAAGACAATCAAATTGTGTAACAAAAATAGAACAATATGTTATGGTAGAAAAGGGAATTGCAATACCATGCGTGTGGTTTATTTGGCTTCCTGTTCTTTCTGTCAAGCATATTACATAGGAAAGACTGAAAGGAAGTTAAAAACTCGTATATATGAACACCTGTATAAAATTAAAAAAGTTGATATGAAAAATGCACTTAGCAAACACATTAGTGAAAAAGGACCCCAACATTGTTTTACATTTACAATTATTGATCAAATAGGGGTGAGTGAATATGGAGGTAATTGGAAGGTAGGATTGTCCTGTTTAGAAACTAAATGGCAGATATTGTATGATGCCACTTCATGGCCAGGTCTAAATGAGAGTATCAGTATAAAACCTTTTCTTCTTTTGGACCGTGGTTAATGTTTTTTAAGGTCATATAGGATGTTACTTTGTGTACTTCACATTTCACAACTTTATATTAGATTATTCATGGTTAGCCCTATGATGTATTTTTTCTGTATTTTTTTGTATTTTTAATTAGTTTAAAAGTTTGTTAGTAATTGTTTAATACATTATTATGACATTATGACATATATTAGCTATATTAGCTTTATTAGCTTTTTAAGGAAAGGTATTTAGAATTATGTATTATTAAGGAAAGTTTTATGGAAAATTTTATGGAATGTATGTTGTTGGATTTTGGCGCCAAATCTGCTATATATTTGTTTTTGCAATCAGCATTAATTGGTTCTGAGGAAGTCTGCTTTGTGTGGATGAAAGCGCTAAACCTGTGTTTCGTGTGGTTTTAATTAAACCTGTTTTTTACTGACTGGTGCCTGACTGGTGCGTGGATTATTTGAACATCACTGTTTTTCGTGCAGCGCTGTGTTCCTGGTCGCTTTCTGTTCGAGCTACAGAGATCCGGGTGGCTACTTTGTGTTCTTCAAATTTTATTTGGCATGAACTATGATGGCTTGATAACATCCAGCATTAATTCCAGTTGTAAAATGCAGGATTTCTCCTTGAATGAGTTATTGACATTGTCTATTTGTCATATACAATACCACACAAAAGGCTGAGGAATATGTTTAAACATTTAAACCAGTGAAGCAACTGAAATGAATTAATGCAAAACGACTCTAGAACAAAAATTGATATTCCTTTGGTAAATCTCTTCAGTAAGTGCCTGTAAAGTGGTAAAGAACATGAAGTCTAGAAACACACCATGACAGCTCTTCTGCTACTATTGAGCAATTATCCTCACCTTATTCCTGGAAAATGACATGGCGACATTCCTGAAGAAAAGGCTGCAATATAGCTATGACTAGTTAAACTTTTTTGTTTCTACATACTCTCCCAATCTCCCTTAGGTTCATAGGTTCATAAGTTCATACTAGGCTATCTGCCCTGGGGCAATTATAAGCCTAGCCCGATTCTGTATGGCTTACGCCAACCCTTGTGTTGAGTATACTGTGTCCTTTTTAAGGTTTAGTTTACTGTGCCTCTGTCTAATAGTGACACGGGAGTAATCCCTGGGACAAACCTACGGTCCCCCATCTGCCTATCGAGATTCTTCTTGAAGAGATTCAGTGAGGTGCTCTGCCTCACATGAACTGGAATTCTATTCCAGAGCGAAGGGAGCCTCTGGGTTATGAACCTGTCCCTCCAGCAAATTCTATTTATTTCTGTGCTGAGGTTCAAGTCCCTCAAGCATGTGGCTCTAAGGGATTTAGATTTACTGAGGTGGAGCATGTCCATTAATTCTGGATTTGACATAGCTTTGTATGTCAGGCATAGATCGCCTCGAAGTAGGCGGCATGCAACTGAGTAGAGCTGGAGTTTTTTTAACCGAGCAGCATATGGCATCTATTTGAGACCCTTGATCCTCTTGGTGAGATACTTTTGGGGTCTTTCTAATTGCTGCAGGTGTCGGGTAAGGTACATCCCAAAAGGGGCATTGTATTCTATGATGGGCCTGATGAGGGATGAATAAAGGGGCACGATTACCTCTCTTGATCTAGATGTGAAACCCTTAGTGATGAGGTGGGCTATGTAGAAGGTCTTTCTAACCACTTTGGCAATGTGGTTTTCAAAGGAGAGATTGCTATCAACTTGGGTCCCCAGGTCCCTAATAACTTTCTCTGTACTTAATGGGTTTCCGCCTATGTGGTAATTTGTGGGCACATTGTTTTTGCCAAAGGGTATGACTATACATTTTTGGCATTTAGCTTTAAACCATGGCGCTGGCACCAGTTATCTGTCTCTGTGAGACCTTTTGAAGGATGTTTGTGTCAGCTGGAGAGTTGATTATGGCCCAGTTTGCAGTCGTCTGCGAACTTGGTGAGCCATAGTCCTCCCACGTTTGCCTGTACCTCGGAAAAGTATATACCGAACAAGAGTGGTCCCAGGACAGAACCCTGTGGGACGCCACTTGTGACCGGTTTCGAGTCTGACATGGCTCCAGCAACTCTCACTCTGTGGGTTCTGTCTTTGAGCCAGTTTGCGACCCATCTTGTGACATAGGGGTTTATATTTTAGCTGGATAGCTTATCTATGATGCCCGAGTGGGTATTGTGTCAAATGCCTTTGCAAGGTCCAGATAGGCTGTGTGGACTACCCTCCCTTCATCTATGGCTTTGGTGACTGTTTCGAAGAAGTCAACCAGGTTCAAAAGGCAGGATCTGCCCTTGCAAAGCCGAACTGGGTAGGATCTAGTGTCTGTAGGTCCCCAATGTCTTTGTTTATGAGCTCCATGATGATCCTCTCTATAGCCTTGCAGACTAAGCTAGTCAGGCTTATGGGACGATAGTTTCCAGGGTCCGTAGAGGCTCCACCTTTGTGGAGTGGGACCACTGTTGCTGTACGCCATTCTGTGGGCACATATCCTGTAGTGAGGCTGAGATTGTATAGCTGTTTTATTTGAGGGATTAGTTCCTCTTGGAGTTCATGTAAGACGCAACCTGGGATGCCATCTGGTCCCATGGAAGCAGTGTTTTTTGCTTTGGAGAGGGCAGCCTTCACCTGAGCATCAGAGATGTTTGGGAGGCAGCCCTCTGCCGAGATAGATACTTGCTCTTTTGGGGGAGAAGTTTGCACTGAACCTGTCTGCCAGGATATTGGCGATGTCTGTGGGTTCAGTGTATTTTTTGTCATTTAGAATCAACTCAGAACAAGTCTGGGAGTTGCAGCCCAAGTTTCTAACATAACTGAAAAAAGCCTTATGATTGTCTTTGGTGTCCTGTGCAATTTTTCTCTCGAAGCTGGCCTTGGAGGATTTTATCAGGGATCGTAATTTTTGCTAGTACTGATCAGAGATGCCTTCCTATTAGGGATTTTCCCCTATCATGTAGTAGCTTCCTCCTTCTGTTGTACAGTTTATTTATGGCAGGGGTCCACCAGACTGGATGCCTGCCTTTGGATGATTGGGTCTTGGTTTTGTTTGGGATAGCATGATCCATGCTTTCCTGGAGATGTCCGTAGAATGCATTTATATAGGATTCTGCAGTTTGGGCCGTAGTTTCCACTGGCCCTGGGGCCTTGAAGGATTCCACTTCAGTTTTGAGAAGTGAGAAGCTCACTTTTGAGAAGTTTTTCACTGTGGTTTTCTGGGCTGGGGGTTGGGTCGGGATGTGGACATCCAGTGAAATTAATTTATGGTCTGATCTTACCAATGAGGGATATACTTCTGGTGTGGAGCATAGAGTCCCCATATTGGTAATGATCAGGTCTAGTATGTTGTCCCCTCTTGTGGGAGTGGTGACTAGTTGTTCCATAGCATTTGAGTTTATAATTTCCAGGAACCTTTGGGCTAAAGTGCTGGGGCTTGAGTAGTGCTCCCAGTCAATGTTTGGGTAGTTGAAGTCACCCAATATAATGGTGTTCGGAGAGATCTTCATGTTCTCCAATGTTTTCAGGAAAGCCGAGTGTGATTCCTGACTTTGAGAGGGTGGTCTGTAGGATGCTATAAACTGAAAAGCAGTCTTGCCCACTGTTAGTTGCACATGGATGGTCTCCGATACTTTGTGCAATGCCACTAACCTGGAGGTGTGGATATCCTTGATAAATATGGAAACTCCCCCTCCTTTTGTGTTTCGGTCCAGGTTTTGGGGCCAAAAAGCATGATATGAGGTATAGCCTGGTAGTGCTGGGGTGCTCTCTGGAGCCTTGAACCAGGTTTTTGTCACTGCACAGATATCGATGTTCTCCATACTGAGGAGAGCTTCGAGTGCATGCATCTTGAGGTTAAGACTTCTGGCGTTTAGCAGCATTACCCTTAGTTCCTTGTTCCTTGTGCTGTCTATGGGGGTGGGTTTGACTTTTGAGCCTTGCCTAAAAAAGGCACTATGGGGGTGGCAAGAGCCATTGCCAATATCCGAAAGCCCAGTGGTGACAGGTGCAAGCCGTCCCTAGCGAAGCAACGTGGCTTGTCGAGCATGTCATCCCAGGCTGACAGACACTGGATCTCCTTTGAATGACACCAAAATCTTAGCCAATTGTTAAAATCGATCATTTTGTCTTTGTACTGTGGCATCATTCTAGGTGAGGGTAAGATGCTGCTCAAGGTCAGGGTCATACCAGCCTGGGCTACATGATCAGAGAGCTCCTCTATGTCTCTTTTCATATAGTCCAGGGAGGTACATCTCAGGTCATTCACACCAGCATGTACAATGACTGAGTCATATTTGTATTTGCTTTAGAGTGACCTGAGTGCTTGCGCTATGTGGCGGATCCTAGCACCCAACAGGCAGCTCACCGTGACCTTCTCTTTATTCAACCTGGTGAGCGGGACGTCAGTGTGTCTGACAATAGAGTCACCTATTACAAGAGTATCAGGTGTGGCCATTAAGCTCCCTCCTGTCAAATTCAAGCCCATTCATTCCATAAGAGTGGGAATCTTTCCCTTACATCCATTACAGTGAAAGCTGTTGTGAGAGGTTGCTGTGCATGCAGACATCAGGGGAGCACTGCTGAATTTCACATCTGTCTTTAACAAACTAATGATTGTTAATACTCACTCATACTGAGGCTATATTAGCATAGTCACAATGAGGACATTTCTGCATGAATGACCCTAACCCCCAACCCCATAGGCTGGTGACATGGGCACCTCCATCTGCACAGGGACTGCCTTACTCCCTGTGCATGGCCATCAAGAGCTACCATCAATGGCTTGGATGACCACAGACTTGTTGTTTATGCCCCTGCTCCCAACCCATCAATTCAATCTCTGATCCCGACCCCCACACCAAAGGAAATCTCATAGAGGTTTGGAGGAAATCAGCATAGTTCAGCCATGGCCACATTTTTGCTATTAGGATGGATATGCCCCTTCTTCCAGCTAGTGCAGATAAGTGTCCAAACTGCTAATCAAACTTAGATCACCTGGGTCATAAGACTTTGAAATGATCCAAACAGCATGATTTCATTTGAGGAACCTCATGTGAGCACAAAATTATCAGTGTCACTGAAAGAGGGTGTTCAGAACAGTGAAACAGGGAGAGGTAGTGGACATGATGTATTACAAGGACTATTTAGAAATAAAAAAACTGATTAAAATACAGACTCAACATTGAATCAGAGTATTAACAAGCATCAATCTGTCAGAGGAGATGTGAAAACTAGCAGAGCTCCTCAGGAGGCAATTTGGGATCCATTCCATTTAGCATTTCCATCACTGATATTAAGATGGATTAAAGGAACATACTCTTGCAGATGTCACCAAGAGTTGCAATAAAATCTGTACAGAACAAAGGAGATCCTCTAAGGATACCATTGAAAAGAATTTGATAGAATGATCTGATAAATTAACTTGTAATTTAATGCCAAAAAATGTGCACCTATGTACCAAGCAAAAAGAACCCAATCAAGACAAATAGCATACCCTGGCCTAAAAGGACAATTAAATGCCAGATAGTAAGGCTTAGATAATAAGCAGGAAATGCAAAACAACTTATGGCATTCTGACCTATATAGTCAAAAGCTATATTTCATTTTGTTGACACTACCAACCACTTATGTGATGATCAATTCTGTGATACTGCACAAAAAGCTAAAATGCATGTCAACAGCTGATTATTCAGACAAATGCTATCATGTCAAATCTTGATTTTGGCAAAGTGACTGATAATTCTTCCAAATCTGGTTAAAGGATTGTGGGATACTGGTAGTATTTTTAACGTCCTTCCTTGAGCTGCAGCAAACTCAGTGTTGTTTATATGAAAAATGATTAAAATTCAGCCACAGCAGTGAACTGAAGGAATATTAGCAACCATCAGCCTGTCAAAGGCCTCTACATATTAGTGTGAGGAGCTTCGCTGTCCACAGTGCAGCCTCTTCATGGGGGGAGGGTGAGAAGCTTCAGTGTCCAATGTGCAGCCTCTGCATGGGGATGTAAGGAGCTTCACTGTCCACAGTGCAGCCTCTACATGGGGGGAGAAGCTTCACTGTCCTGTGTGAAGCTTCTACATTGTGATTTTAAAAGCTTCATTGTCCACAGTACAGCTTCTTCATGGGGATGTGAGCAGCTTCGCTGTCCACCATGCAGCTTCTACACAGAGACATTAGGAACTTCACTGTCGATAATGCAGGCTCTACATAGAAGGTTGAGAAGATTCACTGTCCACTGTACAGCCTCTACATCAGGGCACGAGGAGCTTTGCCTCTACAGTGCAACGTCTACATGGTGATGTGAGGAGCTTCACTGTCCACAGTGCAGACTCTGCATGGGGTGGGTGAGAAGCTTCAATGTCTACAGTGCAACATCTACATAGGGTTATGAGGAGCTTTGTCATCCACAATGCATCCTTTACATGGTGGTGTTAGGAGCTTCGCTGTCCACAGTACAGCCTCTACATGGGGGTGTGAGGAGTTTCACTGTCCACAGTGCAGACTCTACATGAGGGATGAGAAGCTTCAGTGTCTACAGTGCAATATCTACATAGGGGTATGAGGGGTCTATATTATAATAGCGAAAATCCCTTTAACCGAACATGAAAACACTGACACGTATTGCGCGAAACGTGAATATGCCGAACGTACTAAACGGCGAAATACAAAAAGTCAAATCCCCCATAGTCGGCCAACTCCACCTCCCACTACATACTGCCTACCCAAACAAAATAAATAAACCACATACCACATACACTAACCAAAACCCTACTTCTAACCCTAAATTAAAGCACCAAAACCCTATGTCTAACCCTACACTAAACCTTACATACATTACTATCTATGCACTTACCTTAACCCGCACCCTAACCCTAAGGTCTGTAACTATCGCACACTTATCCTACAGTGATATACCAAAACAAAACAATGAATCCACACACACACATTTAACAAAACCCTAATTCTAACCCTACACTAAACCTTACATACACTACCTATCTATGCACTTACCTTAACCCACACCCTAACCCTAAGGTCCATAACTATCGCATACTTACCTTACGGAGCTGTACCACAGACGGGCCAACCATGACACTTCGACTTTTTGTTTTTTGCGGTTTAGTACGTTCGACATAATCGCATTTCGTGCAATACGTGTCGGTGTTTTTGCATTCGCTTAAAAGGATTTTTGGTATTATAATATAGACCCAGTTATGAGGAGCTTTATCATCCGCAATGCATCCTTTACATGGTAGTGTTAGGAGCTTTGCCTCTACAGTGCAACATCTACATTGTGATGTGAGGAGCTTCACTGTCCACAGTCCAGACTCTACATGAGGGGTGAGAAGCTTCAATATCTACAGTGCAGCATTTACATAGGGTTATGAGGATCTTTGTCATCCACAATGCATCCTTTACATGGTGGTGTTAGGAGCTTTGCTGTCCACAGTAGAGCCTCTACATGGGGATGTGAGGAGCTTCACTGTCCACAATACATCCTGTACATGGTGGTGTGAAGACCATCAATGCCCACAGGAAAAATAAAGTTTGCAAGTCAAAGTTGGATGAATTTTTGGCTGTTTAGTCAACTGAGGAAACTTCAGTCTAAATTTGTAAAAATCCCCTTTATGCTTAGAAACTGTAACTTTAAAATATAAATTAGGGTAAGAACAGCTTATTTTATAAGGTGGGGAGCTTTACTTTCATTAAAATTAACATGTTATTTTTTTGAATTCCATTTTAGTCTGAAATGTTTTTTCCTCATTGAAATGGCATTGCTGACCATGACACAAATGGCTGCAAATGGCTGAAATATTCTTCAAACAGAAGTTGTAGGATAAAAATAGTGGTAGAAATTAAGAATGCATGTAACAGATGTAAATAAATTCTAGAGCTAAGCAATGAAAAATAAGGCGATGGTTTAACAACAAACTGTTTATTCATCAGGTTGGCAAATGGGCAAACTAGATACGGAAAGCTTTTAACATTTTCTTATTAGTTTAGTGTGTCTGGGATTCCACCAGGTGAAGATACTGACAGCTACAACAAATAAATAGCAGATTTTTTTGTCATTAAAAGGATGGTATAGTCCAGGAACAGCTTACATATTTAATTATAGTAGTAATGGCATTGTTACAGCTTTCGGTTACTAAACAGAAGTACAGAGGCATCACTGATAATCAATGGACATCACTGAACTTACACAAACAAACAAACATGATGTATCACATAGCCTGTGTTTAATGACATTTCTTATCAGTACAGGTTTAAAAAAATAAATGAATATGGTTGAAGGTTGTTTGACACACTTCCAGATGAGTAAATATATTAATGCAACAGTTAGTCTCGTCCTAAAATCCTTTAGTCAACAAGATATCAGTATGTGGGTTATGAATAAATAGGCCAGAATATACAATTTAAAATAAACCATATGCTAGGTAGATCACTGAGAGGTTTGATTACAGGAATGAACAAAAGAGAGAGGAACAAATTCATCAAATGTCAAAACTATCATTTAACAGCCGTAGAAGCAAAGTTTCTTCATTACTATATGGTCTTTGCTTTATTGTGTATCCCTTCCAAAATTCACTGGAAGAAGTAACACTATTACCTGCATTGGTAATTGGTTCATTAATAAAACTGACATTACACCAGCTGGGAAGAAACACGTCTGGCTCCCTGCGTTTCAGCTGTTCAAGCTAACAAGCTGAATAAATACTTTTTGCACAGAACTGTCTTTCATCTTCCCATGTAAGAAAGCTTCCAAAGAGCAGAGAAAAGCATTTCACTGCAGGTGTCATTCTACAATAATAATAAACCTGCTGGGCCAATACATCTAGCAGTCTTGGGGTATTATGAGTAACCCAATGAACTGCCCTTTGCAGAATGTGAGACGGTCATGCTTGTAGCACAGCTGGTCATACAACACATTTATTTACATATCTGTTCTTTCTTATGTAAGTGACTGCATGCATGTTACAACCACTAAGTTCAACCTTAATCAAAAGTAATTTACATCATTGTTTTTATTAGTTTTGTGAAGTGGAATCATTTCTGGTTTCTTTCAGGCTAAAAACAATATGTTTTCCCACAAGCTGTTAAAGAGAGCTGTTAAGAGTTGTGTCTGGACCATGATCCTTTCACAATTCTTGGGTGAATTCTATCTGACCAAACTGGTTTGTCCTTCAGTTTTAAGAGTTCTCTCGGAAGCATTTAGTATGTGAATTATCTTGAATCATTGTTCTTCTCCTTTATAAATATATTTCCTGTTAGTTTATGTGTTCCACTTATTTTATGAGCATTAACTGAGTAACTGAATTGGTTTCTGCAAACCCTTTTCTGCCATGATACACCCTTTTTTGATACAACATAGCATATCATATTTCAAATGCAGGGTTCACGCAGTATGTATTCTAATTGCACTTTGATTATAAAGATGTGAAATTAGAATTGCTATATGTTAATTTGAAATGGATAGTTAGACTAGTAATATGGTACAAATAATGAGAGGATATAAGGTCTAATAATAAGTATTGCAAGCATTCTTGTCATCATCTGCATTTCAAGTACTTGTTTTGTGCACAGAAGTGTCTAAAGCATGGTCATTTGGCAATCATTTGCAGATATCACAAGAACTGTGGCTAAATCAGAGATATTCAGAACAGGAAAAACTAGTTCTAGGCTATGTTATCTGTGTTAGGTGGCTACCTGATTGCCTGCAAATTATTTTTGTTTCCCATTGCTGACCATGCAATGGAATTGATCCTGCGTCTCAGTGCAGTTCTTGCTCCAAGTGCAGAACACTGTGTTTAGTTTCACCGATTCAAGTGGAGAGGTTCAGGATAAAGAGAGATGACAAAGTCTCCTTGTTAGCACAGAGGATCAAGGCTATGAGCTATTATACAATGACGGTTCATTTCTGTTCAAAAATGTGCATGCTGATTGGTCAGCCCAATCAGCGTGCCCATTATAAACTGATTATTTACCAGTAGGAAAAAGTCTGGTCACTGAAGTACCACTGAGTGGCCAGACATTCTTCTTTTAACATATGGTACAGCTGCATATATTTCAACTGTCCAGATTTTCACAAAATGTCCAGATTTCTGTCTCATATTTTTGGTCTGCTCCTCATAAAATTTGTGGTTTTCTGAAAATAACTGAGGAGTGAAATCACTAAATAACACACATTTCAGTTTCAGACCTTATACCCTTTAGACAATGGACAATAACACAACTTTTGTTATTCTCACAGCTTTCTAAGTTTATACAAGCAACATTTACAATCAGTCCCTATTCTGGGGCCTTTGTCCCCCTTTATTTAAGGCTTTTGCCACATTTCTTGAGCTAAGAGGT
Organism: Protopterus annectens; assembly: GCF_019279795.1. Taxonomy (NCBI): domain Eukaryota; kingdom Metazoa; phylum Chordata; order Ceratodontiformes; family Protopteridae; genus Protopterus; species Protopterus annectens. The sequence goes on from NC_056726.1 coordinate 1,763,277,579, forward strand.
TGAGAGGTATGCACGGAGGGCAGAGCAAATATCTGATTTTCCTTGCATTTCTGTACTGTCTGTCTCATGGCCCCTAAACTGTCTGGATTTTATAGTTTAAAAAAAAAATAAAAGCAACAGAGATTTTTTTTTCTCCATTGCTTGTTTTCAACAGCACTGATGTACTGTGCAAACATGGGAACGTAAGTCCCATATGCATGCGCAGTACATCAACAAAGGTGGAAGAATGAGGAACTGAACTTGAGGAACACCACAGCGCCATTATACAAAGACATTATTTAAGAAAAGTAAGTAATATCTTCCTTAAATAATGTCATTGTACAATAGCAATAACTAACACGTGTGTAGGTATATGAGGATTTACACATGGTTGGCTTTGTTTAATCACTCCAGATTTGCCTTTGTGATTAAGCCATGTCAGCTGTTTGTGAATCCTTAAATTTACCTACACCGACTAATTGGTTATTGCTTAATTAGTAAGCTGCTTCTTGTAGTCTAGGGTTTGTTTCCTTCTGCTTCATTTTGCTTAGCATATGACTGAGTAAGTTACTTAAGTGGCTTGTCCATCAGTGCTCTTCTGGGATACATGCCTAGTAGCTATAGTTGAGCCTGTGGTCTTCATTGGAATAGGAGCTGACATTAACAAAATGGCGGGGGGTGTTGTTTTATTTATAAAAGTCTAGCTAGTTGCCTTGATTGTGGCACTTTTTTTTTGGGGGGCAGTCTTGAAAGTGTTTTACCAAGGGTCATGAAGTGCTTGATATTTTAGGTAGTCATACACAGCACTCCAACTGTCATCTCTAAGAGTTGCGTAAATATTTTTTCTTATAGTTCTTTGGTACTGAACTGCAACTTCATGTAGCCCAACAGTTTCTTTTTCATGTTAAGGTGTCACTGCTTCTTTTATATTTGGTTATATTTGATCTCTCCCTATTACTCCCCTGGAAACTGTCTAATCATAAACTGCTATTTGAGGACTGCAGATACTATTTCTGTCTTATTAATGCATTATTATGTTTCATTGGGGGCCAAGTTGGTGATTGTTTCTTTTTTTATTTTAGAGTTCTGGGGTCTCCTTTTAGTCCTGTAGCATTAGAGTTCTGGCATCTCCTTTTAGTCCTGTAGCATTGTGGTATTGTTCCCGTTGGGATGACTCGAGTTTTTCAGTGTGGAATTATGTGATTTAATCTTCCCTGTTGAACCACTATGAGCCTTTCATTCTTTTATTTTAAAAAAATGGTGATTTCTTCTTTTCCCCCAACCTGTTTATTTTCAGCCTTGACTCATTTTTTTTAGGACACATGATTTATACCCCGGATCCTGTTGAAGGCTTGTGTAGACTAATGTTTTAGCTCACTAAAACATTATTGAACACTGTTCTGACTTCTTGTATCCCTTATCAGTAGTACTTTATTATACGGCTAAAACTGTGCAGTTTACATGTTTTAAATGGTATCTGTACACAAGTGACATGAAATTCTTCAAACATCAGTTGCACAAAGCACAAGTCACTGAGGAACACGACATCCATCACTGGTTTCCCTTGGAAATCATTGCCAGTGTCATTTCTAAGTGAGTGCAGGTAGTGAACTCTAGAATGAAATCCCTGCATACTTAAACTAGACAAAGTTAATAGATTCAAAGTCCTGCTTAAACAGCACCTAAATTAAAGCTGGCTCTCCTCTTCCTGCTCACCTGGATAAGTCTTCTCCCCAGATCTCTCTTAACCAACAACCCTAACACCTCTCTGCTTTTTAACCTACCTTCTCTAGCTTATCTCATAAAAGCTCATTAACTCTCAAACTGTCACCTTTTCACTGCCTTCGCCCCTCCCTAGTCATTGACCTTTTATTGTCTGTCTTACCTACCATTTCATAAACATACTTTTTCATTTATTTGTTCTTTTTTTTATTTGGTCCTCATTAGAATATCATTTCACTCTACTAGCCCACAGCGCCTCATGTCCACTCTGGCTCTATCGTTTTCCCTTTTATTCCCCAGACTTCTTCCAATGTCCTAAAGGCACCCTGGAGGCTTGGCCATCTCTGCTTTGTCCTGCATTTTGTTTTCCTTAAATGCCCTACCCACTTCTCTGCCACATCTCCATGCTCACTACTTAAGTTCAAGGGCAACTCCCTTCTTTAAACCATGTCTCACCTAAGAGAACATCAGAGATTAACTCCTTCCAACCCCATCTTTCCCTGCTGTGCCATCAGTTGTCTGAGCCACTAACTGATTCCAGGTTAGCTGGGCCTTAGTTAGGGCTTCATCCCTCTATGCCACTGGAGTATCTTGCATTCTTGATTCTAAATCAAATTTCTGCTCTCTTTATCTGCATTTATTACCACCCTAGAAAATAATCTCAGTTCTGTGTCTGCATTTCCATATATTGAAGAGGTGTATACACTCTTCCTCTATGTATTTAATTTCCTAGTGATACTTATCCAGTGCATGTAAATTCCTTTGACTGTTTTCAATGCATATACTCATTTATTTTCATGAGAAATGTATACTGTTCATGTAAAATGTATCTCACAAGTAAAAATATTTTTACTTTTATGTAATATACGTGATTTCACTGTGGAACTTTTCTCTCCAGGCCACCACTGAAAATGGTATATTGTCTAGTCAGACTTTCCCAGTCAAGAAAGACAAATAAATACTTGTCATCTCACCCAGGGTAGATAATCACTGGGTAATTTTAGCATTTGAAATGATAATAATTCCTTGATCTTGCCATGTATTTCTGCCACCTTGACTTCATTCAAGAGGCTTCCTCTGCTTCCCATGTTAGGGGCCATTCCCAGGACTTGATGCTCCAAATAAAGAGTGGCCATATTTGACCTGGCAGTGTAACGAATGTCATAGCTGACCACATCTTCATTAATTTTGGGTAAGGTCTCTCACTGATATGCAGTCTATTCTGTATAGGAATGTGCAAAAGATTTTTACTGTGACCTGGTGTCTGTATTGGACCAGATCCTTGTTGAGAGCAGTGCACATGAACCTACTTAGCTTTGCTGACATAAAGCAATGCCATTGGTCAGTCTCTTCTTATCTCACAAAGTTATACCCACTGCTTATTCTCACTCATGGAAGATAACATGATCAAGATGCTACTGAATGGAGAAGGAACAGTTGTGAATGTAGGGATAAAAATGTATATAGACTCACTCTCTCAATAATAGACTGATTTTGAATGAACAGCGGTTGGTCTACCACTGAGGGTTCTCAAAAAAAGGTTATTTTTTGTCATACAAAAGCTCAGTGTCATCAAGATGATCAACACAGTTTTTCCAAATCATTAGCAGTCTAATCAGCCGACCTATTAGGTGTCTTAATCAAATGTTTCTGTGTTTGCATCTTTTTCTTGTTAGAGTGTTACTTTGTTCTTTGTGGATAGGTGCTTTATTTATCTGTTTATTTATTGAATATGAGCCTAATTTAAATTTAAGGGAGTTTAAAATGGAAGCAGCTCCTCTCAAAGAATTTAGACAGACTTTTCTATAGACATACACCAAATCATATCCATGAATTAAGGAAGACAGCTTATTCCAAAAGACTGAATCAAGAAAAAAAGAAAGAAAGATGGTAACTTATTAGATGTCTCCAAATGAGTCTTTAGAAGACCCTGCTGACCCTCACCTGCCTGTCTAAGGTGCCTATCTGGGGCACGGCACATACCATCTCAACCATTTATTTAGGTAAATATGGCACATACCATTGCAACCACTTGTTTAGATAAATATGGCACATACCATCTCAACCACTTTAAATAAATATTTCACATGCCATCTCAGCCACTTGTTTAGATAAATATGACACATACCATCTCAACCACTTGCTTAGATAAATACGGCACATAACATCTCAACCACTTGGTTAGATACATATGGTATAGATTATGAAAGTCACAGTCAATGAGAATGAAGATTTGAAACATATATCAGACATAAACTTGCAATCAGTGTAGATCTTACAGAGCTGAATAACTTGACTTATTCTAGTTTTTCCAGTCAAATAGTCTTGTAGCAAAATTCTGCACCCACAACAGGTATACCAAATCATCTTCCATGAACCAAAGGTAGATAACACTGTAGTAGTCTAACTAGGAATTTATCATTGGTTCATAAGTAAGCAGGTGGCTATTTACCCTTGTGGGCCATTTTAAGCCTAGCCAAATTCCCTTTTTGTGTTTGAAATAACTATCCCATTTGGTTATAGATTGCCTTACCCATCCCATGGTTGTTCATTCTATATTATCCCTAATAAGAATAACTGGGATTGTACCATAGATAATTTGAGGGGACCCATGCAGGGGATAAAGCATTCTGGAGCTCCATATGTCAGTTAGTAGTACAGGGGTCAGCTCTTGGGTACATTTTCTGTTTCCCATCCATAGATCTAAGCTGCACTTGAAAATGGACAGGGATGAACTTTGCTTAACTTGGCTTAGGAGTCTGTTACATAGCAGCAGTATCCTTTGTGAAATCAAAACCTGAACCACCATTGCTAGGTCCATAACTGAAATATGATGTCTTGACAATGGCTCAAATCTTGTCTGTGTCAGCCTGTCATCAAGAGCAATTTCTGAATCACAAACACTTGGAATGAATTGCATCTGATTGTCCCTATAAGCTATTAAGGGCAGCAAACAGAAAGCGCTAACCTGTGGATTTTATTGTGTTTTATTAAACGGAGTTTATACAACAGTTCATACAGCAGTGTCCTGCCTTCCTTCTGTTTGCTGTTTCTCTTATTTGCTAGGAGGACTTTGGCATTGGTACGGTAATTGTGTCTTGGAAGCTATTAAGGGCCTAAGAACATGAAGATGCAATGGATGGATGGTGGCAGCCAGCAGTAGTAGTAGCATGATTTTAATTTTTGCAGGGTTTAGCTTGAGGTGATTTTGGTCCATTCTTTGCGAAATGAAGCTCAATCTTTTCCCTACAGCATTAAAGTCAGGTACACAATCCTGAAAAAGAGGAGAAATTCAGTTGAATATTATCATCATCATCATAAGCTTTATCATAAACACCATTCTCCACAACGATCTCCCTAAATGGCAGTATGTATGCCATAAACAGCAAAGGGGTTAAAACTGAGCCTCAGGGAACTTTTCATTTCAGGGAAAGGACTCAGAAAAAGTATCCCATGTTACTTCCCTTGGGAGCATCTGGAAAAGTATAAAGCAAACCAGTCAAGAACAGCGTAAAAAGAAATTACAATGACATTTCAGTCTTTTCAAGAGAACCCCATGATACATGCTATCAAATATCCCATGTTACATCCCTTGGGAGCAGCCAGAAAAGTATAAAGCAAACCAGTCAAGAAAAGGGCAAAAAGAAATCACAATGACATTATAGTCTTTTCAAGAGAATCCCATGATACATGATATCAAATACCACTGAGAGACTAAGGAGGACCATGACAATATAATCTTTGATTCCTCACAATAAGGAGATAAGCGATCACTAAGATGAGGACAGTCTAGGTACTGCACCAGTGCCTAAAGCTGAAATGGCAGGGAACTAGGAGGCCATGAGAAGTTAGATATGAATATATTTGTGCATTCAGAGAGGATCTAGGACACAATGAGAAATTTCATATTAATAATTTTGATATTAATACTCAACCTTCTCAGTAACATTATTAATAAATAAAAGGTTAGAGACACGGCTGTAATTTTCTAATAAGCTTAGGATCAAGCATTGACATTTTATGGATCTGGATTTAAAAACATCTTTTATTTCCACAATGATCATCAATCTGAAAAATATCAGGCCTTTATTATTTAAGTCATAACATTATTCGCCTTGTAAGGCCTGGATCTAACTTAGGTTGTCTTGACTAGGTATACAGTTCTTCCACATTTGTGCATTCATGTTGCTGCACTTCCATTGGTTCCATCCATGAGGGCTCACAGTTTTCACTGCTTAATGTTCTCCTATGTTGAGTATAGAGAAACCATGAAACTTGTTTCAAACTCATGTCTCATTACCTGCAAATTGGATTCTTGACCTGCCAAGCTTCTGTTACCTTTTTTTAAACACCTTTATTGAATTATTACTTGTAACATAGGCAAACCTACATTTGCAGTAAACTCTCAGTTAACTGGCACCCATGGAGATTGGTAGATGACAGATAACTGTAATTTCTGGTTGCTTGAGTGTTACTATTAAAACTGGGCCTGACTAATACTGTACCCTATACTGTTTGTTTAGTTTGACTTGTTCTCAGGTTGGGAAGAGAGGGAATGTATTCCTATCTTCCTTTTTAAAACTCTAAAACTCCAAAAATGTAAGATATGTTTCTGTGGGGGAAAAACAGAAAGTGCAACACATAAATTGTACTGTATTTCTTTGATTTTTTTTTTGCTAGTTGCTTGAGAGTGCTGGTTGCCTGAGTTCTGGTTAACTGAGAGTTCACTGTATATAAATGTAATCAAACCATATTAACAAGTTCACATTTACAACAGTCATACATCAGATAAGTTATTCAGTTCCTGCCTTCCCTTAAACCTCATTCCAACCCCAAAACATTTTTCTGCTTATATTGTTCCCACAATTACCATTTTACTATGTAATTTATTCCTACCCTTTTCTAAAGATCCCATGTCCTGTTCTTTTATCTCTATTACAATATTCACTACATCAAGTATAGTTGGCTTAGACTTTGATTTCAATTTTTTTAGTAATTACTTTTTTCACAGCCACCAGAATAAAATTTATCAAGGTCTTACTATGTCTAGACAATTCAGATCCTGTATCTCAGCTCAAAAAAATAACTTCCTTGGTTACACTCATTTGCTTGCCCAGTATTCCTGACAGAATAATCTGTACAGAATTTTTTAAATCTGCCAACTTATTATACTACAAGAATGTATGATCTCAAGTACCTTTTTCTTCCCCATTACACCTCCAACATTTGCCATCTACCTGAAGAAAAATAATTTGGAGTCTGCTTGGGGTATAAAAGTAACTTTGCAAACACTTCCAGGGAAAAATCCTAACTTGCCCAGATTTTGTTCCATAAATGGGGGACAGACATATGTCCTCCCAGTGTTTCTTTGTGAATTGCTTATCTAATCTGTCTTCCTAATTTTGTCTGATTTCCTCTGATTGACTCCTATAGTTATCTTGCACTACATTACATGTCCTATTAATTATCCTTTCTGTTCTAAATTCAACTAAAACATCTATTCTCCTGCCTATTTCCTTTCTATAAGTATTATGCTTAGTGAACAACACAGTAAAACTGCATTATTTATTGTGATGCCTTTCTCCCTAAACTAAACTGGAATTGTTAGTGTTTCTTCTGTTGTAACCACCTGATACTTTTACATAGAGTGCCAAAGACCTTACATGTTTACTGAAATTATCTTTGTAAATTAGAAAGCCTATCGATTTGCATGTTCTTTGAAATTATTTTTTGTAATCTATATATTTGAACTGTAATAATTGCTTGTTTTGGAGCTTTTCTCCCCGGGCCTCCACTGAAAACGGGCCCCCAGTAGCCCAGTGGACCTCCCCGGTAATCAAACTGAAATAAATAAATAATAAATAAATAAAAACTCAATCAGGATTCTCCTATCCTTTTCACTTTGCCTATACTCTAAGGCAATATCTAGCCTATAGTCCAAATGTCTTCTTGGACTCTTCCCATTCTATAACCTTTCTCTCTCAAACTATTTGTTTCCAATACACTGGCTGCTTTGTCACCCCCCTCTAGGCTATTCTCTGTACCCCTAATTGCAGTTATCCCTATTGTCAGAATCTCATTTCTCCATTCCCATGCTGGCTTGGTTCTTAGTAGACTTTCTACTTTTTGCATATAATATAACATATGACTGATATTATTATCCCTAAGGATCTGTGTCCAAAATCCCACTCTTTCCTTATTTCTTGAAATAGCCCCCTGCGTCATCATCACCCATTTTCTCTTTGAATAGTAACTTTCTGCTTCTGTTATGCACAAAAGCTGCAACTGTGCAGCTCTAAAATATCCCATCAAATCAGTTATTCCTGAACCTCCTCGGAAGAATCAACTTATTACACTTAACTCTTGCTGTTTTCTCTTCTCAGATAAAATCCTTCAGCTCTTTATTAATTACCATCAACAACTTCACCTCTACTTGATGAATATATGTCTGACCTGTGTATAAATCTAAACGGACTAAAAACTTATTTACTGCTTGTATCTTGCTATTCATATCCATAGGCGAGAGCTTCCAGTTTCACAGTTTTCTTTGTTTAGTCTCTTCCCACATATCCTTAACTGCCGTAACAGAATCCTTTTTAACCCATACTCCTAAATGCTTAATTTTATCATGTCCCAATAAGTATGGGTATTACTGAATGACCTCATTTATGGGTACATAGTTTACAGCTACAACCATTGTTTTCTCTTCATTAATGCTATATCTAAAAAAAAAAAAACGTAAGTGTCTTAGAGATGTCCTTTTCTGGTTCTATCAGGTACAAAATAATATCATCTGCAAATAAAGCCAACTTTTTTTGGAATCCCAAACTAATTATATCATTGAATTTCTCAGTCCCTTGGTTTCTATGCCAACGGTTCTAATTATAATGCAAATAACATGGGGGGAAAGAGAACACCCCTGTCAGTTTTCTCTGTTCAGACACAATGTATAATAGAGTAACCCTTTAACTTTGATTTTTTTTTTTGCATGTGATCCCTATATATATATATATATATATATATATATATATATATATATATATATATATATATATATATATATCTTCCTAATTACCCTTATTGTTTCAGGAAATGCAAATGTTTCTATTGCCCTACTCATAAAACCTGTTTACTCTGTTGAATACTTTCTCTGCAGTAAGGCCCACAAACAACAACAGTATTTTGTTACATTTACCTCCCTCTGGATCATCATTGTTTTGTAATTGTTGTCAAATGTTTGCCTCTTCTACACAAAACCACATTGGTCCATATCTATTAATTTTGGCGACACTTTCGGCATTCATTTAGTCATTATAGGCATCAACACTTTATAATTATAGTTTAAAATTGAAATGGGCCTACATGAAGCAGGATCTAATAGGTCTTTACTACCTTTAGGTATTACAGCCAGCACAGGATGGTGGTGCTTCCCCTCTTTTTAAATGGGGGTCTATATCACTTCTTTAGAATCTCAGTTTAGTGAATTCCTCTTCATTGAACCCAACTGAGTGAAAGTTCTCTTCAATGAATGATCGTTTCAGGAAACTTTCACACAGGGAAAGAAACTAGTAGGCCATCATTGGGAATATGCCCTTTTCCCCACTGTAGTGCAATGTCGGAGTTGGTATATTTTGTTAGAGGTGTGTGGGGCTGAAGTCCCTCCACTTAGCTGAGTTTAAGATTTTGTATATTTTTTTGTATGGCTGGCAGCTGACTAACTAGTTTCTTTCCCTGTGTGGCAGTTCGCTGAAATGATTGTTCATTAAAGAGAGTTTTCACTCAATTGTGTTCAGTGAATAGGGATTTGCTCAATTGAGAGTTTGATTAATTGATATACACCCTTAAAATGCTATTAAACAAAATCTTCCAGAGCTTTATCACTTTCTTCACTCCAAGTTTCCATGCTTCCACCAAAATACCATCTATTCCTGGAGACTTTCCTGCAGATTGGTTATACACCACCATTTTTATCAACTCTCCTCCTATGGTAACTGTTAAATGTTGAGCCACATCTACCTCTAACCTTGGCATATTTAAGTCTCCTATAAATATTTCCATTTGTGCTTTGTCTTCATTTACCCACTTCTCTGCTTTATAGAAATGTTCATAACATTTCTGAACTATCTCTAATACCACTACAGGATCTCTGGTTACTTTTCTTGTTATAGGCTTCCTAGGACTGGAAACACCCTTTTCTACTTTCTGTTGCTAATGACATTTTGACAAAAACATTTGTGCTCTGGAGCTATTATCAAAGCACAGTTACATAATGTCTGAATTCCTGAATATTTTCCAGGTATGACTCCCTATTGAAATGTCGGCACTCAAAAATGCCAGCAAGCCAAACAAAAATGATCAAAAACACAGAAGAGTGAATCTCAGAAATTGCTCTTCTTCTTTAAACTTCTTTTTTTTTCAGGAGGAACTTCACCCCCTATGTGTGGAGCATGCCCACCACACCCCTGAGCTTCTATATACAATCTCTGAAATGGCCATACCTCAGAAAAAAATGAATATTCCAAAAAATGGCATCTCAGATTAAGTATATATAAGTTTCTTCTTTCGACTATTCAATCTCCATATTTGGACCTTGATGTAGTGGGTCCTAACATTTCAAATGGTTACCTCCAGGGCCTTGATATAGTGGGTCCTAACATTTCAAATGGTTACCTCCAGTTGCTCCCTTATTTTCTCTTTAGCACTTAACAGTTATGTCTCTTCTTGTTCTGTGAGATTTCCCTTATTCTGTAATACTTTTACTTTTGTCAGCCCCTCTAAATAATTCTTGTTACTTCTTAACTGTATCTCTTTTTCTTTCATTTCTACCCTGTTTTTAAACTCAATGTTTATTTTATCTTACTCACTAGTTATAACTTCCGAAGTACTTTCTATTCTCCAGAATAACTCCCGAATGATTTCCACTACTCATTCCTTAACTTCCTCTCTCTTTAGCAGGTATGTGGGGAAGCACCAGTGTCTCATCTTTGATTCATTACCCTGCATTTTTATTGTAGTAATTATTAGTTTATGATCTGAAATTGTTATTGCATATGTATGGCAAAGTTCTCAATTAGATGCACATGCTCCTGTGAACTAGAATTTCTGTCTGCTCTAGCCCATTTACTGTATATTGAGGAATAATATGAAAATTCTCTCTGAGTTCCTACTACTGAATTCACATATTCCATATCAAATATTTTCATACATTTCTTTAGAAATCTATCCTCATTTGTTATATTTCCCTTTCTAGGGCCCCCAGATCCATCTTCATTGTTGCAAATCAAATTCAAGTTCCTACCAATAAGCACTATTCCCTGCTGAAAGTTGATTATTTCTCACATTTTTTTAAGCTTCATAATAGCAGTTTAAGATGAAATATAAATAGATGGCAGAATAAGCATCATCCCTTGCTAGTAGCCCCTTCCTAGCCCCTTCTTACCACAAATCTGCCATTATTATAGTTTTCCCTCTTATATCACTATTGGAACACCTTTAGCAATTTAATAAAAGTACTCCTATTTTCCTTTCTTCCTGATATTCTGCCGAATATCTATCTTGAAATCATTTCTTTATCAAATTCACATGCTCAGTTTTTTCCAAATATGCCCCTTGTAGCATTACTATTTGTACCTGCATTTCTTTATATAATTAAATATTCTTTCCTTTTTGCCTATACCTGTGAGGCAGTTTACATTTCAATATAATATGGAAAGCATTGCCATTATAATAAGAAGTCATTATACCCACTTATTATATATAACATATTTTTAAATGTCTTTTTCCATATTTTCTGATACATTCAGCCACTAATGTTTGGCATGTTAATGTTTTAAACAGTTTTTTTCTTTTCATTAAGATTATAACTTATGTCACATTTGACAACCCTTTTTGTTTTAAAGAAAATACTCAAACAGAAAAACAAACACACCTCCAGAACACCCCCATAACCTGTTAATTTAATCCAAACACACAAAACTATGTATATCTTCAATTAATGAAGTTTAACCCTCCTAATAAGTGCAATTGTCCCAAATAGACAGCTGCAAACACAGGCCTTAATTAACCTAAAACTGAGGTTAGCCATGCTAAGATGCATGTTATTGTCTGTTCTACCACTTACATGATTTCAGAAAAGATTAACTTTTAGCCTTGAAGAAACCAGTGTTCTGGCTTTTTATTGCCCTATTATCAGCTTGTTTCCATGGAATGTAAGAGAAAAAATGTAGTGATTAACCTCAGGCTTCTAAAGACAAGCAGAAGCATTTACTGCTAAATGAAAAATTTTTATTATATTTAATGTTCACTTATTTACCTGCTTCCACTTAAAACTTATTATTAGATTAAGCCAAGGGTCTTAATTCAGATATTCACCTATGAAAAAGTAAGAGAAAATGTATCAGCTTTATATATATCATGATCTGTGTACTTTTGCACGTGCACCCTACCTCAGCAACCCAAGATTACACCATATTACCTTAAACATGCTTTTGTCTAATCCTTTGTCTCTTTTTGCATTTTAATGCCTACATTTCCTAATAAAAAAAAAGAAAGAGAAAATAAATTACTTTAGTATTTTTATCACATGCAAGAATAACTAAAAATGCTTTACTATAAACATGCAAATTATATTGTGGAAAATTTCATACAAATACTGTTAACAGAAATTGTTTTACTTATAGTTTCATTTTTCCTTCCAAACATTAATGACATGAAGTGAGGCAAATGCCCTTATTTCCCCTCAAGTTTAAGAAAGTCAACAAATGTCCACTCATTCTACTTTTTCTTATACAATCACATTTCACAAATGTGATTGATGCTTTGTATTCTCACATTTCTTTACTAATTTCTATAGTGCTGGTCATCTTTCTTTTCATCTCCATCTCTCAAATCCAGATTCTGGTTTACCTCTAATGTGCTCCTGATTATTCTAGTCAAATACTTTTCTTTTCTCTGTCAAGCATATTCCTTTCAAAGTCTCTCCATGGGCTTTATTATCAGAAGAATGAGAAGCAGAGCCCCCTTTTAATTCCTAGCTCACTTTTTGTTGGAAACTTTTCTATTTCCTCCCTAGCCTGTTCTGCATCAAAAATTACTTTGATCCTCCAGGAAAAAATATTCTGAAGACAGCAGCTTGAATCTAAAACCTGTCTCTTAACGTTCTCTGATTGTTTTAATAAATTTCTTTTCTGCCTGTGTACAGTGAATAATCATTTTCCACAAATACTTTTCTCTTTCCAACTTTTAATACTTTTCTGTTTTGTCACGGTTTTGTCAGGATCAACTCTGTCTGCTGGTAAGTTTGCATATTTACTAATACAAGTTTTGACTGCTTTCTCATGTCAGATTTGGAGCAAACACATGGTGTGCTCTTTCAATTAATTCCTTTTGTGGAATACCAGTCAGATTGCTTGTTTGTGCCTTCATAACATTAATACAGTCTGTTCCTTCTAGTTTCTCTGGTATAACAGAAAATCTCAGATTTCCTCTATGTGCCCAGTCCTCTAATTCTACCATTTTTTAAAACATCTATTCATGAACAGTTTCATACTAAGCAAGCCTTTTCTTCATTTCAACCTCTGATGTTTTGCAGTTTTATCAGTTCATCTACGTATATGTTTAAAGCTTCTTTTATTTACATCCTTTTGTTATTTGAGTTGACATATTCCTTCATTTTTTCATTTATTTTGTTCAGCTCTGAGCACATTTGATTTATTTTTCTCCTCCAGGTTACCTGAAGCCATGTCTTGCACCAAAGCTGGAACTTGAACTGTCTTTTGCTGAACAGTTGCAGGATTCTTCCTGGTCAATGTTTTCTCTTCACCTCTTATAGTTGATTTTCTTTCAGGCTCTCTTAGTTTCTTCTTTGCTGACATCCTGTCAGTGAACTTACTAGACAGTAACTGAATTTATTAAAAGTGACAGAGTTCCTGCCCCTTGTCTTTTAGTTTCTTTTTTCACACTGGGAGAGCAGAAGTGAAGCTGTTAATCAGTGTAACGCCATTTTGGAAAGTCCAGGCTTCTGTTACCTCATTTGGAATCTCATAGTCTTATCATTTTATTACAGCATGTGTTCTTCTTTAAGGGTGGATACTTTTTAATCTGTTTTTAAAGAGTCTTATTAACTCATGTCTTTAAGCCTATGTTAGCTACTCATGATCTTGAAAATCAGCAATTTATTTCAAACCTTCCCTTCACTGGTAATGTTTTTGAGAAGGTTACATATATCCAGTTGTTTTCATATCTGACTTATTATGGTCACTTTTTTGCTTGTAGAATGTGTTTACCTCTAGACACCACATTACGTTTGCCCTTTTGCAGCCTGTTAATGACTTTGTTATGGCAAAGTTTGCATTCTAGCTTGGACCTCTTTGATATTGCAGCAACATTCATCCATTACTAGGTCCTTGCAGATTAAAATCCATAATCCTTGGTTGGTCTTCAGCTTACCTCTTAGAGCATTCTTGGTGTTTGCTTTCTTATCTTCATTAAAGGAGACTTTAGTTATTGCAATCAAAACAAATCTTTTATTGACTCAGTCTAGATGCTCTAGAGAATTCTGCCTTTACACTAACTTCCCCTTATTGGGAAAATTGTATTGAGAATTTATTTTATGTTAGGAACTGCAGTCTCTTAACATCCATTATCATCACAGTTTTACAGAGGTTACTTCACTAAAACTGCCTTAGGTATTATTATTTAGTTTTTACCTTTCTGTTAACTAAGTAAGCCTACAGGATAAATTATCCCCATCTAGGGGTGACTCTGGAACATTGTCTGGTTAGTGACTTGCTAGGAATCCTACAGTAGGCAAACAAAGGTAGAAGGAATCAACCTAATACCATGGACAGAGAAAACATTTCATTAACAGAGTAGAGCTTTAGTCCACTGTGCTAACTGAAAGACACAGACAATAAATTAAATGATCTTCATGTGGCAAGGATTCAAAGTCTGCATTCTGTTTTAGCTCTACAGGTCTCACGTTAGTCTTACATGATTTCACTTTAGCATTTGAGATGGCTGACCATGAGATCCTCTTGAAGTGACTTATATCCTATTGTGGGCTGCCATCTACTTTGTTTGCATGGTTTTCCTCCTACTTTTTAAGGAGGATGCAGAGTGGAGTTTTAGAGTTTATTTCCTTGTTTCCTTATTCTCTGCCTTGCGGAATAGCACAAGATTCAATTTTGTGGTTATCCTTATTCTTTTTTATGCATGTTTCCTTTTGGTGAACTTATTAGATGAAAAGATTTTCAGTATCATTGTTGTAGTGATAATACTCCACTATATCATTACTTTCCTCAGGATCAGCATGCATTTCTTAACTCCCTTTTAAACTGGTTGCCATTCTCATTTGGATGAAATGCAGTTAGCATCTCAATATTATGTTAAGACTAAAGTTCTGACCATACAAGCTCCTTAGCATGCTTCAAATGCTGCATGCATTAACTCTCTGATTGCTTAGAGAGCAATTTTGTGGAGTTCATATATATTGTTTACTGAGATTACAGTCCTAGGAGTCATGATTGTTGCAATGTGCTTTACTGAGGGCTCCCTGACTGCAAACTCAGTTTACTAAAACTACTGCAGAATTATGTGTCATATTTGTTGTCTGAGATACCTCAGTATTTTTATTTTATATTTGTGTTGTGGGATCTGCATTGTCAGACTGTTACAGCTGCAGTGTCATTTAAGGTTCTGATCGTGTTTTTTTTTTCATCTTTGCATTGTTTTGGTCTCTTCTGTCTTAGGGTCTATATCATTATTTTGAACATTCAGATAGTCAAATCCCTTAAGGCCAACACCACAATATTGAACCGCAAGTTAACTAAAAGTTAAAAAACACAAATAGGCGGTAGCTCACTAATCACTGGAAATGTGATAAGAGACCTCGGGACACAGGTGGACAGTAGTTTCTCTTTTGATAACCACATCATCACAGTAGTCAGGAAATTCTTCTACGTGGCACACCTCATCACAAAAGGGTTCTCCTCTAGAAAAAAAGAGGTCATTGTTCCTCTCTATTCATCCCTCATCAGACCGGTTACAGAGTACAATGCCCCGTTTGGCATGCATCTCACAAGACACCTACAACAATTCGAAAGGCCACAGAAATGCCTCATTAAGAGGATTACTAGCCTCAAACAGATGTCATATGCAGACCATCTCAGAAAACTCCAGCTCTACTCAGTCACATATCGCCTAATCAGAGGTGATCTCTGCCTAACATACAAAGCTATGTCAAACCCAGAGCTATTGGACACGCTACACTTAAAGAAATCCCAATCGCTTGAACCACATGCTCCAGGGACCTAAACCTTGTCACCACAATAAACAGAACATGCTGGAGGGATATATTCCTGTCCCAGAGACTTCCCATACTCTGGAACAAACTACCCATTCATGTCAAGTTCCTCACTGGCCCTCTATAAGAAAAATCTTGATGACTGGATAGGATATAAAAAATTCACCCCGGGGATCCCTTCTGCTGCACTGCTTGACAGGGGCACAGGAAAATTATTTTCTTGGGTGGAGAAAGCTAGGGAACCTTTTTGGCTAGGCTTATATAGGCCCCAGAGCTGATAGCCTAGTATTTTCCTATGAACCTATGAACAAAGGTTTACATGCCACACTATATGCACAAACTATCATCAATACTTTGTGAGGCTAAGGAAGATACGAGTGCAAAATGCGAAATAACATTAGGCACCATGCATACAATTCCAAAAGACATCAATGTTTCTGAATACCCATTAAAACTGGAAGAAACAACTGGCAAAGAGTACTACAACTTCTCACCATACTGAAATTAAAAAGCTAACTGTTCTAATGATTGCTGAGCAGCAACTACATATCCTCTCATTGGGATATTTCTTTGAAATATTTCTTTAAGGATTTTCTAAAATCATGTTGAGTGGTATTGGGCATAATCATCTGTGGTATTTTCTTCTGGTATTCAGGTGCTAACTTGAAAACTCTATTGCATCTAATGTCATAAAGCTTCCTCAATGGGTGTCCTGTATGGAAATTAGGTGGAGTATAGGGATGAGATCTACCTTGATTTTTATTATGGTATATGAAGGATTAATTGAACTGACTTGGAGTGAGTTGCAAGGCTGCAGTATAGAAAAAGACCACAGACAGCAGCTGGACCGGTGCAAGACCATACTTGTAGTATCCTATAAGGCTTAGTACAGATAATGATCTTTCTTATTACATTTAGGTGATACTACAAAGGAACAGAATGGAAAATAATGTTTCTTTGTTACATAATTGGGGGTACTTCATTTTTATCTGCCTCAGTCAGAGCATATTACTAAAGAATAAATATCTAACATCATATTAGACAACATCAGGAGCAAGAGGAAAAAATATTTCAATAAAATGCAACAAGCTGAGTAGGTCTTTTTATAATCATTAACTGTTTTGGCTAGTCAGCTATACTTTCTACATATGACATTGCAATTTGCATCAGTGTATATACATATTGTGCTATAGGGAAGATGAAACAGGACTTGACAAAGCTTCAATAATAACTTTAATATATGACAGTCAACAGTTAAGGAAAGTTAACACCTAGAGAAGAACAATGCAAGGCGAAAAGTGTTTATTCTGCTAGGTTACTTTCAACAATAAAAATTAACTGTCATCTTAGGGCATGTATTTCACTTAATATAGGAAATTAATGTACAAAAGCAATAATTAAATGTCTGGTGAATACTGAATGGTCTCACCAAAAGAAGAGGGGAGAATAATATTATTTTTTTTATGGACAATTTGTGAGACAGTGTCCTGAGTACTGTTTGCAGTCCAGGAGGCTCCCCCTTTAAAGCACATAGAGATGAGGTTCTGCACTACAGGAAACAAGAATAGAATGGGGTCCTCAATAGAAGTAATGCAAAGACAGATTGCATAAAACTAATGTTCGTAAGGTTGAAGAAAAGAGAAAATGAGAATGTAATAAAATATTCAATTACCTTAAATCAATTAATAAAGAATAAGGGAGCAGTATCTTTCATAAAAGTGCAAAAGAACAAGTGTGAGTACAGTTTAAATAAAATGCACTTTATCATTTGTTAACAGCATATGTCCACTGAGTGCAGATGCCAGTTTTCTGAGGCAACCCAGAATCACTGTCTGCTTCAGTATCCTGGCTAGCATTACAGTTTGCAATTGCAAACCGAGACACTCATACCCAGGAGTTTCTTATTCTCCTTGCCTCTTAGTGGCTGTACTGTGAGTGCAGTAGTTTCTTTGCATTTCCTAAAATATGCTAGTTGAGTGACCGGTAAAGTAAACAGGTAAAGTATTCAGTCATTGTATCATTCAGGAAGGTCTTAGGCTGTTGACATATGTTTTCTCTGACACATACCTGAACACCCAAATCCTTCCTCTTGTTCCTATTTGTTTTTTTGTTTTTTTGTTTTTTTTGGGGGACAGCAGACTAAGTGTGAGTTCATTTCTGTTCTAGTGCGATATAGCACTTCAAAATAGTAGGCATGGCCATGTTTCTGTATATGTAAAGTCTAATTAAATAAGGATTGAGCCTTATTGCAAGGTCATTCATAAAGTCTTATAACTAATTGGTTTAATGACCAGTGACCAAAATGCTTAAATATAAAAATATACCAATTATACCAAGATCATTTTAATCATTGTGGCAGTTTTGAAACTAATCATTTAACCGATCAATTATAAGATGGTAAGATGCCTATGAAGGCTCTGTCATTTGTCATCCCTTCAAACATTCATTATTTTTTCAGACATATCCAGCACCTTAACTGGATTAAGAACAATTGCTAAAGCAAAATATTTGATGTGTTTGTCAGTGAACAAATGTGACTAACAATAGTAACTTAAAGGATAAAACATGGCAATATTACATGGAATAATTTCCCTGACATGCTTGTGAGAAATTAAGGTGTTTTGCTCTGTATGCTTCCCATAAATAATTAGTTATTAATTCTCTGTTTAAGCCACCATAACTCTAGATTCACAAATGGCAGGTAACATACAGTTGTCATCCACCATTCTCATTACACATTGCATTACACATTGCTGTCTAATCCTGCAAGACTTTGATCACAACAACCTCAAAGTAAACAGATGGACAAGTGTTCCCAATGGTGGGTATCAGTCTACAACATAAACAAAAAAGGGGAGTGCACACAGCGTGGTGTGTGTGTGTGCGCGCGCGCGCACGTGTGTGCGTGTGCACGCACACGCACACACGTGGGTGCGTGCATGTGTGTGTGTGATACATGTGTACATATATTGTGACGTAATGACTGCTAAGCCTGAGAAGCACCTTGATGGTTTTTGGTCTGTTGTTTGTACTGTATACACCTGATGGGAATTGCCTTTTTCAGAGGCTTTCTCAGAGGCTGTGTCACAGAACAGAACTGCAAAGTTCCTGAGAAATACAAAGCAGGTAAGTAGGCAAAACAAAGACAGAGGCCCTCCAAGAAAACAAATAGGAAACAGGTGCCTCTTAGAGTGCATCATGGCCATCATTTATTTATTTAGTTATTTAACATTTGTTTACCAGGGTTGCCTGACTGGACACCAGGTGTCCTTTTTCAGCGCAGTCCTGGGGAGAAAAGCTCTACAAGGTTGCAGAGTAATTTAGTAAAAATAGTTAACAACATTTAACATTGTTTATCAATAGTTTAAAAAAATTAACAATAGTTTAAAAGAAAATTGTTCTCAAAACATATATAGGTGAACATAAGTACAGCTTATATACAATCAAGTTCATAGAATAAAAGTATACTAGATATTTACACTGTGTTCAATCTGCATAGGGTAGTGTATAAGACAGTGGAAATGTGTTTTATAGGGGTGGCTATAGGTAATAGGCTGGAAGAGTTGGGTTCAGGGAGGGTCATTGCAGTTACATAGATGGTTTTCATAAATGTGTGATTTAAGGAGATTTTTGAATATGGTACTGTTTTTGTAGCCTGAGGTGTGGGAGTAGGGTGTTCCATATTTTTGCAACTTCACAAGGGAATAGAGATTCCCCTCAGCTGTTTTTACATGGAATGACTTCTACTAGGGCTTTGTTACTGGATCGTAGTTCCCTATTGGTACTATGGAAGTTTCGTAGGTCTGTTAGGGCAGGGGTTTTGTCAGGGTGGTACAGTATTTGATGGTCTAAGTTGAGTTGGTGGTAGTGAAGTAGGTTAGGAAATTATAACCAGTGTAGCTTAAGCAGGGATTAGCAGTGGTGAGAGTGTGATTTAGCACTGGTTGCAAACTTAGCTATTTTGTTGTAACATGTTGAAAGTTTGTTAAGGTCGGTTTTATTTAGATTTGTTTATACTGGGGATGTATAGAGTAGGATTGATAGGTGATGAGTTCTGGCTATGGCAGTTCTGGATTCAGGGGTTCAGAATTTGTTGCTACAATAGAGGCAGCCTAGCTTTTTGTGGACTTTGGAGATGTTTAGGGATATGTGTTTATTGTATTTGTTAGTGGTCAATTGTAAATCCTAGTAGTTTGGCCTCAGAAACAGGAGTTATGAGGGTCTTATTGGCTGAAAGAATGGAGAAAGTGGAGTCAATATTCTTTGTTGGGTTGAATAGTATTAGTTGTGTTTTTTTGGGGGGTTCAGTATTAGCTGTGAATTGTTTAGCCAGTTTTCCATTTCTGAGAAGGATTCTTGGGCTCAGGTTTGTAGGAGTTGGATGTTGAGTGGAGAGCAGATCAGGGTGGTGTCATCCATGTATTGCATAATGTCTGCTTTTGTGGTTGTTAAGTGGAGTTTGTTTGTAAAGACATTAAATAGAAGGGGGCCAAGTATGGAACCTTGAGGTATGCCACATTTGACTGGGAGTGGGGGGGGGGTAGGGAGCTGTGCCATTTGACAGATTGAGAGTGGTTGCCTAGGTAGCTACTGAACCATTGTAATGTAGTATTATCAAGGTTGAGTCTGGAGAGGGAGGATAGTAGTTTATGGTAGAAAACTGTGTCAAATGTTTTCGATAGATCTGGAAAGGTGGCAGACACAAGTTTCCCTTTGTTTCTGTATGTGTTTATGGTATTGGTGAAGTTAATGAAGGCAGTGGTGGTGCTTTGGCCAGGTCGAAATCTGTATTGAGTTTGGGAGAGTAGGTTGTTGGAGGGTAGATAGGATAGGAGTTGGTGAAGGATACATCTTTCTAGGATTTTTGATAGTGGTGAAAGGATTGTGATGGAGTAGTAGTAGTTGGGAGAGGTCGGTGCAGGGGCTAAAGTCAGATTTCTAATGTCTAGGTGTAGACAGAGATTTGAAGATGAGTCTGCAGGGAACTATCTGTGTAAAATGGAAGCTGTCTAGCAGGTGTCCCCTGAAAACTGGTGAAGAGATATCAGTTTGTTTTTTTTTTTGACAAGAGAGCTTGATGGAATTAACGATGCCTGTGTAGTAGACAATGTGGTAAATACAGTAAAAAAGATTGGCATCAGAAGGTACTCTCCATATTATTGGGCAGACGAGGCAAACCCTTCAAATTCAAGGAACACTAAATACCTGCTGATCATTGAACTGAACTTTGGAAGAGAATCTAGTAGTGCATTTATATCAGGTAAACTTTTGCATTTTCCTTTTAAATAAAGTTAAACATAAAAAAATTATAAAAAGCTGGTTAGAGAAGCTGTTTACAATAATATAACCACTGCAAATTGCAAAGATGGTGGAAAATCCAAGATGATGCATGGCTTTATTATAAACTGTGAGTTTTCAAAGGTAGCCACAAAAGCAAATGCTTTGCCTGAATAGCTCTTCCCAATCCCAAAAATAAATACAAGCCTTCCAGAGTGAATTTATCTCTTAAAGTGATAATTGATGATTACTAAACTGACTTGGAATAGTGGCTCCTCTCAGCTTTGTGATAAACTGTGTGAGAAGGGTAAACTCATTGTTCCTATATGGGAATTTGTTCTGACAAATGGAACCCTTGTGACAGTGAGAAGAGTTGCTCTAAGATAAAAATTTCAATTAGTAATATTTTGCTATGAAGTTAAAAAACAGTCAGTATTGACACAGTGACTGCTGTGTTCTCTACAAAATTGAAAAAATAATTGAGTCTTTACCGTATTTTAATTAGGTCTACTATAGCTTTTACTACAATTTTTACTACAAGATTGTTGGAGGGTAGATAGGAGAGGAGTTGGTGAAGGATACATCTTTCTAGGATTTTTGATAGTGGTGAAAGGATTGTGATGGAGTAGTAGTTGGGAGAGGTCGGTGCAGGGGCTAAAGTCAGATTTCTAATGTCTAGGTGTAGACAGAGATCTGAAGATGAGTCTACAGGGAACTATCTGTGTAAAATGGTAGCTGTCTAGCAGGTGTCCCCTGAAAACTGGTGAAGAGATATCAGTTTTTTTTTTTTTTGACAAGAGAGCTTGATGGAATTAACAATGCCTGTGTAGTAGACAATGTGGTGAATACAGTAAAAAAGATTGGCATCAGAAGGTACTCTCCATATTATTGGGCAGACGAGGCAAACCCTTCAAATTCAAGGAACACTAAATACCTGCTGATCATTGAACTGAACTTTGGAAGAGAATCTAGTAGTGCATTTATATCAGGTAAACTTTTGCATTTTCCTTTTAAATAAAGTTAAACATAAGAAAAATATAAAAAGCTGGTTAGAGAAGCTGTTTACAGTAATATAACCACTGCAAATTGCAAAGTTGGTGGAAAATCCAAGATGATGCATGGCTTTATTATAAACTGTGAGTTTTCAAAGGTAGCCACAAAAGCAAATGCTTTGCCTGAATAGCTCTTCCCAATCCCAAAAATAAATACAAGCCTTCCAGAGTGAATTTATCTCTTAATGTGATAATTCATGATTACTAAACTGACTTGGAATAGTGGCTCCTCTCAGCTTTGTGATAAACTGTGTGAGAAGGGTAAACTCATTGTTCCTATGTGGGAATTTGTTCTGACAAATGGAACCCTTGTGACAGTGAGAAGAGTTGCTCTAAGATGAAATTTTCAATTAGTAATATTTTGCTATGAAGTTAAAAAACAGTCAGTATTGACACAGTGACTGCTGTGTTCTCTACAAAATTGAAAAAATAATTGAGTCTTTACCGTATTTTAATTAGGTCTACTATAGCTTTTACTACAATTTGACCCTCTAAAGTTCTTGAATGTGTGCATCATACTCCCCTATCCACTCACACAATCACATATACACACTTCTTCAAGGAATGCAACTACAAACAAATACACAGAAACAGGAGTCTCACAATGGTTAGCCGTACTGCCTTACAGTACTTTAATCTCTAAATTAAGTCCTGGCTGTGCTACTTTAAATTGGGAATCTGAATGCTTTCCTGTGTCTGTGCTGGATTTTTATTTTATTTTTTTTAACACATTTACTAAAGTATCACTTAACAAATAGGCATTTATATAAAAGAAAACAAATCATATTAGCACACTTCTAGTTACAAACATTGTAAATACCATTAATTTTTTGAATAACTATCATCAATCCAACAATACATAAATTGTTCAATTCCTGCTTTCCCTTAGGTTTCCCTTCTACTGCAAAACATTATTCTGCATGCGTTGTTCCCAGAATTTACATTTTTTAATGTAACTTCCACATACCCTTTCTTAAAGATCCCACTTCCAGTTTTATTTATCTCTGTTACAATATTCAATGCTTCAACTACAGTTGTTTTAGACTTTGGTTTCCATTTTCTAGTAAATTATTTTTTGGCATTCACCATAATTAAACCTAGCAAAGTCTTACTTTATCTAGAAAATTCAAATATTGTAATTCATCTCAAAAACAATTTCCTTAATTACACCCATTTGCTTACCCAATATTTCTGACAGCACTGTGTAGGGAATTTTTGAAACTTGCAAACTCATTATACTCCCAAAAGACATGTTCCCAGTTATCTATTTCTTCCCCATCACACCTTCAACATTTGACATCTACCTAAGGAAAAATTCTTTGACATCTGCTTGAGGTAAAAAAAAATACCTATGCAAACATTTCCAAGCAAAAATCCTAAATCTTCTAGAATTGGTTGTATACTTGGAATACATACATATGTCCTCACATTGCTTCCTTGTGAATTGTTTATCTGATTTCTCTTCCATGTTTTTTCTAGCATCCTCTGATTGATTCCTATAGTTGTCATGCAACATTTTATATGCCCTACCAATTACCTTATTTTAACAGCAGCTTCTGTTCTTGGTTCAACTAAAAACTTTACAATTTCTGTGAGATTCCCCTTATTCTGCAATATTTCAACATTTGTCAGCTCCTCTACCTAATTCCTGTTACTTCTTAATCATATCTGTTTTGCTTTTATTTTTATGGTATTTTAAACTCCACTCTCATTTTCTCATTAACTAGCTATGATTTCTAAAGAAAATTTTCTCTTTCCTAATAACTCCCAACTAAGTTCCACTACCAGTTCCTTAAATTTCTCCCTTTTTAACAGGTAGGTGAGGAAGCATGAATGTTTTTACTTCATCACCCTCTATTTTTATCATAGTTGTTATTAGTGTATAATCTGAAATAGTTATTGGATGTATGTCAAAGCTTTCAATTAAATGCACATCCATCCATTCATCCATTCATCCACAACCCCTTTTTTCCATTTTTGCACATGTGGTCAGGCTGTCACTTCAAAAGTGACAATCACCTACAGCCAAGGTTTACACCATCGGGTGGCTAGCCCTGCTGTGGTAGGACTTTCACATCAAACACTTGCATGCACACTCACATCTATAGCCAGTTTAGAGTGTCAATTAACTTACTGCATGTCATTGGAGCATGGGAGGAAACAGGAGCACCTGGAGGAAATCCAGACAAACATAGGCTGGACATGTAGACTCTACACAGAAGGCACCCAAGCCAAAAATTGAACAGGGGAAACTGTTCCTGTGAGGTGGCAATGCTATCTGCTGTGCCACCATCATTAATTAAATTAAATTTAACATAATTTAATTAATTCAATTAAATGCACATGTTCCTGTTAAATATAATTACTGTCTTATCTAACCCAGTTTTTGCACTTTGGTGAATAATATGTAAATTTGCTCTGAGTTCCTACTACTGAATTCAATTCTTCCATACCAAATGTTTTCATAATTTTTTTCAGAAATCTACCATTTTTTCTTATATTTTCCCTTCTATGTCCCCAGATACATTTTCATTGTTGCAAATTAAATTCCAGTTCCCACATATAAGTAATATTCACTGATGAAACTGATTATGTCTCCCAAAAATTTCTGAAACTCCACAAAAACAGTTGTATGTGGAATATAAATACATTCCAGTGTAATCCTCTTCCCTTGTCAGTAGCACTTGCTACCACACATCTTTTATTATTATTGTTTTCTCCCTCTTCTACTACTATTTGAGCTCCTCTAGCAATTAGTATAAATACTCCTCTTTTTTCTTTGTCCCTGATACACTGCTGAATATCCATCCTGAAATCATTTCTTTATCAAATTCACATGCTCACTTCTTCCTACATGAATCTTCTGTAGCATTGCTATTTGCAATCTGAGTGTCTTAATATAATTCAATACTCTTTCCTTGTTATCAATACCTATGAGGCCATTCACATTCCAAAATAATATGAATAGTATCACCATTATAGTATGGAATCATTAGTCACACCTATATCAGCTTTTTTAAATGCCTGTTTCCAGCTTCTGTGTTATATGTACCCATTAATGTTTGGCAGATCAAGCTTTTATATAGTTGTTTCTTGTCACCTCTGTTTGAACCTATGTCATATTTTATAAGACTTTTTGTTTTAATTAAAACCCTCAAAAAAAAAAATCTCCCCCAGAACATCCCATAACCTATTAACTTAAAACAAACAGGCAAAACTGTATACATCTTCAAATACTGATTTCTACTCTGTCTGGTCTTAGTTTTTGTGCTTCACCTCTCTATCCTCACCTCTGGATTTACTGACTACCCTCTATTACTCTTACATACACGTACCTTACTGTAGCCTTGCAACAGACTCCCGTCTATAAGCACCTTAGATTAGGCCTGTTTTTACTCACTGTTTCATTCTCCCACTCTTAGACTTACCTTCTGATTACTCCCTTTCTACTGATTGTCTTACTTGGTTGTCCACTCTCTTGTCTTACAGCTGCCTTCAGCTTCAGAAACTCACACTGAACATTTATTTGCTAAGGGAAAACTTTTCATTACATTCAGTGCTGTCTTATTTACGTGTTTACACTAAAAACATGTTATTTCTCCTCTATCTACCTGGCTGCTGTGCGCTCTGCTTTGGGTTCTGGTCCTTGACCTGGGAACCTCAAGTATCTAACGCCTGCAAAACACCCTCCTGAAGTTCTCTGAACATAAATCCGGACCTTGGAACTACCCTCGGGCTCCCTGAGTGACCATCTGTTTGTTTTTGTTGAACAGTGGAACCTGGGAACCTCAAGTATCTAACACCTGCAAAACACCCTCCTGAAGTTCTCTGAACATAAATCCGGACCTTGGAACTACCCTCGGGCTCCCTGAGTGACCATCTGTTTGTTTTTGTTGAACAGTGGAAGTATGTACTGAGCTTGTAACTAGTAATATTTACTGATAACTCCTGACAAATTACCTTGCTTTGCTAGGCTAGTTCCCCATTACAGGTAGCCAGCAGCCTACAACTCACCTCTAACTAGTGTTTTATATCTTTTTCATCTTCAATCTACCCCTTCTAGACAGCCTTGACTCTCTTGTTCGTAGTAGGTTGCCCACTTCCCCCTCCTGTAGCCTACCTACCTTGCATGTGAGGGATTTGTGGAAACTATACCTCTGGCCTCTAGGTGGTGCACTACCTCTTCAGCTCTGCATCCTGATCTTAACCCTCTCCTCACTAGACCTCCCAACCCTACTTCTAGCCCTGATTTCTACTCTGTCTGGTCTTAGTTTTTGTGCTTCACCTCTCTATCCTCACCCCTGGATTTACTGACTACCCTCTATTACTCTTACATACACGTACCTTACTGTAGCCTTGCAACAGACTCCCGTCTATAAGCACCTTAGATTAGGCCTGTTTTTACTCACTGTTTCATTCTCCCACTCTTAAACTTACCTTCTGATTACTCCCTTTCTACTGATTGTCTTACTTGGTTGTCCACTCTCTTGTCTCTACCCGCTCCGTTCGCCCTGCGGGCTCACTCCGCTCCCCTACCCTACCCCCAATTCCCACCCACCCCCAGTGCTCCTACATTAATACCTCTAGAAACCACACCCCTCTTTCATCTACCCCAATCAAATTGCTACACATCATACATTCACTCTACCTCTTCTGCCAATCACCACACCCACTAATTTGTAACATCCTACCTCCACCCCAAACTACTTTTTCAAACTACTCATATTGCACACAAACTTCTCTCCCTCACTCACCTCCCCTATTACTAAAATGCACACAACTCAAAACTCCACACAACTAAAACTTCTTGTCTACTTTTCATCTCTCTTCTGTCTTATTGCTACTTACTTCCTAACCTTCTATGAATACCCACTGTACCCTAATATTACTACTTCATCTAAAGAAACCTCTACACCTCTATCAACCTTCTCTTCTTCCCTCCCAAACCTTACAACTCTAGCAAAATACACTCCAACCAAATACCACAAATTTTGTCACATCAAATCAAACAAATCAAAATCAAAAAAAATAATAGACAACGTATACAAACTTCTTAAACCTAAAGATTTTAAACATCTCCATCTACTCCTGGAAGGGGACATAAATCCAAACCCTGGACCAAACCATACACATTCAAATACTTATAAAAAACAAGACAAAACTCCCACTCGATCTACTACTAGACCAACTAACTCCCTCTACATTGCCCATCTCAATATACGTAGTATTTGTAATAAAATCTCTCAAGTACATGCCCTACTAGAAATCCATCAATTTGACATTTTATGCCTAACTGAAACATGGCTTAAGCCTTCCATCAAAGACAGTGAAATCACTCCTCCTGGGTATAACATCATTAGACTCGATCGTATTACTAAAAAGGGTGGGGGGATAGCAATTCTCCATAAAGCTCATATCCAAATTAGCAGTATAGAACAGACTCTTAGCCCTGATAACAATGCAGAAATCCTTACCTCTAAACTTCAAATCAATAGTTCTAAAACCATTAATATCATATGTGCTTATATTCCGCCAGGAAATAACATTAACACTTTAGAATGCATACTCAACACACTCCACACAGACCTCCCTCAAGAAACAATACTCCTAGGTGACTTTAACATTGATTGGTATTCCTGTAACAAAACAAACCCTACCTCCCATATTAACCTTTATGGATTCACACAACTCATAGATAACCCTACTAGAACAAATAAAACCAACAAAAAAGAAACCATCTTAGACTGGATTCTTACTAATACTCCTCAACAAACCTATCAATCTGGCACTCTCCCTGAAGAACTAAGCGACCACTCATTGACCTATATCATTAGGCATAGAACCACCCTAACTTTACCTACCATATATAGAACCCTTCGCTCAAAAAAACATTTCAACTATGAACACTTTCTTGATGAATTAACTCAAGTTAATTGGTCTCCCCTAAAACATCTCCCTCTAAACAAAGCAGTCCAACACTTTAATTCCACATTCCTATCTATCCTAGACCACTATGCCCCAAATCGTACTATTAGAACTAATGCTAAAGTAGCACCCTGGCTAACCAAAACCACCCGACAACAAATTATCCTTAGAAACAAATACTGGGCAAAATGGCGTGCCACCAAAAATCCGACAGATCACCAAAACTTCAAAGAACTTAGAAACAGTACTAAAAAGGCCATCCTAATGGACAAAAAGAATTACTTCCAACATTTCCAACAAAACCCCAACAAGGAACCTAAAAGATTCTGGTCCAGCATCAATAATCTTTTATCCCCTAGCCAGTCTATCACACCAACCCCTGAGGGCTCCAACCCAGAAAATCCCACACAAACAGCCAATGACTTTAATTCATTTTTTACTAATACTATCCAAACTCTTGCTAGCCATCTATCTCCTGATACCTCTAAACTATCCCTCCCTACTTTAAAGCTACCTCTTTCCTTTCATTTGCAACCTGTATCTACCTCCTTTATCTTATCACTGCTTCAAAAGCTAAAACCCACCACTCCTTCTGCTGACAAACTTCCTGCAGAATACTTGCAAATATCTGCTAAAACTATTGCCTTTCCCATCTCTATACTAATAAATAGATCTATACAGGAAGGAATTTTCCCATCTATTTGGAAGATATCTTATATCATCCCACTACACAAAGGGGGTAAGTCCAACGACCTCTCTAATTTCCGTCCTATAGCACTCTTATCACCTATAGCTAAAATTATGGAAAAATGTATTCACAAACAACTCCTTAACCACCTCCTACACAATAATCTACTTGCTAACTGCCAACATGGATTCAGACCTTCACATAGTACTACTACAGCCTTACTCTCCTTTACCAACTCCATTAATTGTAACCGTAACAACTACATCCTATCATCTTCAGTCTTCATAGACTTATCTAAAGCCTTTGACATGGTTAACCATAAACTTCTTCTGCATATTCTTAAATCACTCTCACTTGATCCTCCTTCCTTAACTTGGTTTACATCTTACCTAGAAAACGTCAGCAAGCAGTTCTCTGGAAAAATACTTTATCTAGTCTACTCCCCATCTCATTGGGAGTTCCTCAAGGCTCTATCCTAGGCCCCTTTTATTTTCTATCTTTATAAATGACCTCCATCTAGCTATCCCAAACACTATCTGCATACAATATGCTGACGATTCTACTATTATCTGCTCTGCCAATACACAAACTGAACTACAGTCTATCACACAAAAGGCTTTTACTACTGTCGAGCAATGGTTCACTGATCGCTGCCTACTGCTCAACCCTAAAAAAACCAAACTGCTATTATTCTCACCTTCCCATAGATCTACCCCTCTTAACTTTACTCTTACTTCCGTTGACAACACCATTATTTTCCCAGAAA
This sequence comes from Protopterus annectens, assembly GCF_019279795.1. Lineage (NCBI taxonomy): Eukaryota > Metazoa > Chordata > Ceratodontiformes > Protopteridae > Protopterus > Protopterus annectens. The sequence continues at coordinate 1,763,307,290 of NC_056726.1, forward strand.
TGACTACCAAACTACTAGGAATAACCATTGATATCAACCTCAGCTTTGATACACACATCAACAATACTATCAAATTAGTTAATAAGAAAATAGGTCCCCTTTACAGAATCAAAGCCTTCCTTTCACCAGACGCAAAGACAATCTTAGCCAGATCCCATCTAACCTCTTCTCTACTATATGCATCTGCTATATTCACTAACCTTTCCAAAAACAATATCAATAAACTAGCACAATCTTACCATAATATTGCTCGATTTGCAACAGGAACCCCATTTAAAACTCACCACTGCCTGAACCTAAGAGAACTAGGTTGGCTTGAACTCCCTAACCAACTCCTATTTCAACAATTCCAAATAGCTCATACAATCCTATACCAACCAACTAAAACACCCATACTCACTAACCTCATTTCACCTTACAATAACCTGAAGCATCTACGTTCTTCCAACAAGCTACTGATAAATATTACCAAACCTAAAAATTCAGCTGGAGATTCCCTCTTTTCCAACTCTGTTGGAAAAATGTGGAATAAATTACCCTCTGACATCACATCTTTGTGCTCTCTCTCACTTTTTAAAAAACAAATAAAAAATCATCTCAACAAACACTGGCTATGCTCCTGCACCAACCCAGGTTAACTCACTCCTTCCTCTCCTATCCTATCTATCCTTACAGTAACTTTATATGTATGCTTTCAAAAAAAATTTTTTTGGTTTGCATTTTTTACATTAATGTTCCCTACTTACTGCTTTTTTATGTAAAATTGTATGTAACAATGTCTATGTTCTGTTTCCTATATGTTTTTTTATATCCGTAATCTACACTTGGAGCTTTTCTCCCCGGGCCTCTACTGAAAATGGACATATATCCAGCTAGACTAGCCCGGTCAACAAATGTAAAATAAATAAAAATAAAATAAATAAAATAAAATTTTTCCTATTCATCTCCATCTCCCAACTGCAGACTCTAGTTCAAATACAGGGTACTCCAAATTCTTCTAGTCAACTCCTGTGCTTTTTCTGTCTCACACGCATTTTTCTTTAGAACATTGGAAAAGATTTCACTGCCAAAGTCTCTCTATGAACTTCATTATCAGAACAATGAGAAGAAGAGTCCCCTTTTGTTTGATGCTCACTTTTTATTGGACAATTTCTTCCTTAGCCTGTTCTGCATCAAAAAATTACTTTGATCCTCCAGGAAAAAAATATTCCAAAAACAACTAAATATAGCAGCTTGAATCTCGCACCTGCCTCTCAACATTCCCTGATTACTGAGATAAATCTGTCTCTCTTCCATCTGGTGTACAGTGAATAATACATTTCTGTAAACACTCTACTGACTCCACTTGACTCCACACATGCATTTTTCTTTAGAACATTGGAAAAGATTTCACTGCCAAAGTCTCTCTATGAACTTCATTATCAGAACAATGAGAAGAAGAGTCCCCTTTTGTTTGATGCTCACTTTTTATTGGACAATTTCTTCCTTAGCCTGTTCGGCATCAAAAAATTACTTTGATCCTCCAGGAAAAAAATATTCCAAAAACAACTAAATATAGCAGCTTGAATCTCGCACCTGCCTCACAATATTCCCTGATTACTGAGATAAATCTGTCTCTCTTCCGTCTGGTGTACAGTGAATAATACATTTCTGTAAACACTCTACTGACTCCACTTGACTCCACACACGCATTTTTCTTTAGAACATTGGAAAAGATTTCACTGCCAAAGTCTCTCTATGAACTTCATTATCAGAACAATGAGAAGAAGAGTCCCCTTTTGTTTGATGCTCACTTTTTATTGGACAATTTCTTCCTTAGCCTGTTCTGCATCAAAAAATTACTTTGATCCTCCAGGAAAAAAATATTCCAAAAACAACTAAATATAGCAGCTTGAATCTCGCACCTGCCTCTCAACATTCCCTGATTACTGAGATAAATCTGTCTCTCTTCCGTCTGGTGTACAGTGAATCATACATTTCTGTAAACACTCTACTGACTCCACTTGGCAAATCATTTCCCCATTTTGACCTCTGATTTTTGCAGTTTTATCAGTTCAGCTGAATAGCTGTTTAAAACTTCTTCCATTTTTTAGCCTTTTGTTATTTCAGTTGATATACATCTTCAATGTTTTGTTTATTTTGATCAGCTCTGAGCACATTTGATTTATTTTTCCTCTAAATTACTGGAAGCCATGTCTTGTACCAAAGTTGCTGAGCAGCTGCAGGATTCTTCACAGTCAGTATTTTTTTCTTCATCTTTTCTAGTTCATTTTCTTTCAGGCTCTCTAAGTTCCTTCTTTGCTGGCATCCACAAAGTGTACTTACTAGCTAGTAACTGATTTTACTAAAACAGGCAGAGTTACTGGCCTTTATCATTCTTCATATTGGGAGAGCTGAAATTAAACTGTTAATCAGTGTGCAGCCATCTTGGAAATCCTCTGTGCTGGATTTTTATTGAGGTCACTTGTTTCCTCTTAAACATATTCTGATAGGGAATCTGAAATCTTCTCAACTGCCCATAGGTGCGTGTGTGTGTGTGTGTGTGTGTGTGTGTGTGTGTGTGTGTGTGTGTGGTCACATGCATGTGCTGGCCTTTGTCTTTGTGTATTTACCCTTTGATAGACAGATGTGCTGCTCAGGACTCATTCTCTCCCTCATGCCCATTGTCTGATGGAATAGACTTAGGCATCCCTCGTGACCAGTAACAGCAAAAATGAGTATCAAAACATGAAAGAATAAATTTAAAAATAAGATTTTTATAACTTTTTTTTTCCAAATGACAGGAAAAGTGGAGTTCCTATCTTAATATGAAAGATCAGATTCATAGTAGTAGAACCAGTTAAATACATACATGGTATAATGCATTTATTTTCTTTACAATATCTTTTTTAAGACCCTGGACAAGAACAGTCAGTTTGGATTGCTGTGTTTATCCTGTTAATAAACAGAGAGAGAAACACAAAATTAATATGTATTCTGCAGATAACATTTAAAGCACTCTTTTGATTATACTTGCTGCTCTTTCTGTATGATATTTTTTATGCAGATATATTCAGAAGTATGACCAGTAGGCTAGTATACAGTGGGACATATTTCCTAAAATTGCTTTGCTACTTTTTCTCCTGTATATTTCTGTCCTCATATATTTAAACTTCATTGTGCCTCTCATTTTAGCCCTTGCATGTTACTTTCATACATTTAGTCATTGGATGCCATTACCTGTAACCTCATTTCTTATCTGACCGCAATAGCATTTACTCATTTTGACTTCCCATTTTAATTCTGTGCTTTACATACATAGTTTAGCAACTAGTTTAGTGGCATTTTGCAGTTACTGTTTATAATTACAATATGCTTGTCCCATCCCTCTGCAACTGTGCTAATGTTCCTTTTTTATATTTCTGCTTTGCTTTCATGGCTTAAGTATAGCATCTGTTAAAAATATTAGTTTAATTGAATGAAAGCTTATACCATCCACAAAACAAATTACCCTATAACGGCTGGCCTTGGAACTTTGACATTTACTGACTTACTCTGTCAAACAATAAGCTAGTGAAGAATGAGAAATTCAAACCCCAGTAAGATAAAGCTGCTTACAACATTGGTCTGTGTTGTTGTTTTACCACACACACAAATACACTACCATTTGTTTAATCAAGGAAAATTATGAAGCAAACTGTATAATTCTGCCCACCTGTTTGGGTAAGAGCAGCTTTCAGGTAGAACACATGACATTCATAAGTGTATGCAGAAATCAGATGTTAAAGTGTTTGGTTCTTCTAGGGAGATATTTCTATTAGGATATGGATGGATAAACATGTTAAATCTGGCCTAGCAGTCTAAGTCAGCCTAAAGTAAAAAGTCTTGTTATTAACATCAATGTCTGTGCCTTGTACTTGCTATCTTACACTATGTATGCTTTACAAATGTGCATATATTTACATGCATGACATCGTATCAGACTTAGTTTACAATGGAAGCAACACTTTTTGTTCTGCTGGGGATTTTGGAACTGTTTAAGCTAATTCCACCTTTCTTTTTTACATTTTGCCAATTACACTTATACAGTATCTTATCCAAATGCAATAGAAGACCAACACTGATTTTCTAATTTTTCAATAAAAATTAGGAAATTCAGTTACAGTTTTTATGTTCTCATAATTTAACTTTACAACAACTTTATTTACAGCACCCAAAGAAAGTAGTCCCAAATCTCACTAACATCATTTGTTTGTTTTCCTCATGATCCAGTAAATACTCTGTTCTTTCCCTTTAGTTCTTTCTGCCTCAGAATATATTCACTATAGCCATCAATGGCTTTGAAGCTTTGTGGAAACTTGTCAGAAAACTAGGAACTCTGGATGGAAAGGTTTGAGATGTACCTCACTGTGAGAAGACTTACTGAAGAAAGCAATTTTCCTTCATGTCACATATGATAAAAGAAATTAAGGTTTCTAATGTTCTTCATTAGATCACTGCTTCAGTAACTATTATAATATGGAACATATCCTGCCTGGGATACCGTACATCTGACAAGTCTACAAAGCTTCAAGCTCCTTACTAACACATTATATATGCCCAGTCTTAGGACAAGAGGATTTACTAGTACAATAGGGAAATACAGGTCTGCCAAAACTGAAAACCTTCTTGTTGTTAATATACTTATACAGCTTTGTTTAGCTTTGCAGATGGTTTTACTGATTGTTGGCTTCAGCTACACAGAAGTCAAGCTAAGAATCCCATTAGTGACTCTTCCTTCTTATCCTAAGATTTTCATAAAATCTTCTAAGATGTCTGTCAGAAAGGGCAAATACGCTTCTGGAGGACAAATTTTGTATAAAGACATGCACTCTGGTTATGTTTTCTGTCTAGGTGAAAGACACAGTGTTAGGTCATGTCAATGTCTGCTGTTTGCACCTAAATTAGTCAGGAATAAGGCTGACTCCCTTAGAATATTTCTTGAAAACAAACATCTGAGAAATTTGGTGTGAGCAACCATATTATCTGATTCCCCAGCAATGGACTCCACCCTCACACTAAGAAGAAAAAGAAGTTGACAAGAGAGGTCATTGACAGTTCTTGGATGCCAACCTCTCTTTGTATCATCTGAGACCAATGATTCTATTAAGGTGTTTATTCAGCCCTCAGACAATCTGATTTGCCTGAGCCCCCCCCCCCACCCACCACACACACACACACACACACACACACACACACACACAGCATCTCCTCTGGAGGCTGCCATGGCTGAAAACTTTGCATGTCCCAAAAGACCACTAATCTGGCTGAGTTGGCTGGGAAGAGAGAACCAGACATTATATTTTTAAGGGTGAGGGGGCATACATCAAGTTCTGGTGAGGGAAGAGGTCAGTAGGTTGTTCACGAAGGTTTGATCTAGCAATTCAACACCAAAGTCCAGATACCAAGAGACTCCAAAGAAGTGCACTCAGAAGGGAAAGCACTTTCCCCTCCTCCTCCTTCTACTTCCTCTAACCAAAAATGGACTCAGGAGGATTGATTTAATTTGGCACAGGGATTATTTAAAGCTATCCAATCCTTTCAACCCTCCTTTCCACCATATTCTGTCTCTAGTCCAGTTAAGAGAAAGGGAGTTCCTCCTTTATCTGAGGAAGAGATTATTTCTGAATGTGATCAGAAGAACTGGACTATGCCTCACAAATCTCTTCCTCCACCACTTGTGTGTCATAATCTGTGAGTACTCTTTACTCAGAGTCTGCAAATGAGGAAATCTCTTTTGGAGATACTATTTTCAAGTGAAATGTTTCTTTACGTGAGAAAGAAAGGATATGGTGGTTTCATAAAAGAGATATAATGAGCTCCTCACCATGGATTCTTAGTATAAGAAGTAGCAAGGTGATACTAAAAAGAAAAGGAGAGGGATCTGAAGACACTCCATTCCAAATAAATAGCTATGGCTACCCGTGTCTCCCATATTCCCCCTTGGATTCCCACCCCTGTTTTTCTCCCAAAATTGCAGGCAATCTCTCTCTGTGTCTCCTAGTCTGGAAATGATTTATTTATTTATTTATTTGCTTGCTTGTTTATTTATCTGTTTGTTTGTTTTATTTGATGTTTCTTTACAGGAAAAGTCTGACTAGGCAATAATCCTTTTTCAGTGAAGGCCCAATGAAAAAAGCTCAGCAATTAAATAAATTTTACAGACAGATAAAACATCATATATACATTAAGAAGTAATATTTACATTAATCATATGCAAAGTATATACATAGGGCATGAGTACAATTAGTATCTTCAGAGTCTTGGGTGCTAAGTATCACAGAGCACAGATACAGACATGGATAGGCATCCCCTCCTATTCAATCTGGAATTTCTCTCCCTCTAAATGTTTTGTCACAAATCATTCCAGAATGTCTGACCCAGAGAGTTATAAGGAAACCACCACTTCATTCTAGAAATCCTTTACCTCCAAAAGACCAAATGCATCTTTTGTTTAAAATCATTTCAGAGTTTCTAACCCAGGGAGTTATAGAGCCAGTTTACCCCCTTCTCAATAAGAAAAAGGCTTTTACTTCAGACTTTTTTCTGGTTCCCAGTAAAGGAAACACTTGTTGGTCTATTTTAGACCCATCTAAATTGAATACAATGGAAATTATTGTATTGCTTAATGTCCCAAAGCAATGTGAGCCAATTCCAAAGCAGTTATATACAAAAACAAGCCCCAAATCTTGGAAGCAGGCACAGGAGTAAAAATCCAAAAGTATATTTATTGTGTATGCGCTTTTGTAATTAAATTACTTCTTCAGACACAGTAAATATACTTTTGGATTTTTACTCCTGTGCCTGCTTCCATGATTTGGGGCTTGTTTTTGGATGTAATGCTTAATGTGTATATAATTGTCATTGATCTTTTTGCATGGGTTTAGTACTACAATGTAATATGTTGTATTGTCAGTACTCTGGAAATGATCGTATTGCTTAATGTTTATATGGTTGTTAATGGAGCTTTTCTCCATGGACCTCCACTGAAAACGGGCTCTTCTTGGCCCAATGAACTTCCCCAATTATCACACTGAAATAAATAAATAAATAAATAATACCTTTCTTCTGGCTCCAAAATTCAAAATCTAGGCCTGCAAACCCTTTTCCCCTCTTGTCTTCCAGTGCACGCCTGATCATTCTAGATCTAATAGATGCCTGTCTACATAGTCCACTTCACAAAAGCCATAGATGTTTTTTTTTCTCTTCTTTGGGGTTACATTTTCAGTTTACTTTTTTACCCTTCATTGCCTCTACTGTTCCAAGACTCTTCAGTCATAACCTTTTGAAGACTTCAAGGTATTCACATATATCCATACCTAGATGATTGCCTGATATCAGCATCCTTGAAAATTAGAACACTATGCTTCACAATGGATCTTCTCAGCAAACTAGGTTTCATACTAAACTTGAAAAAAGTCATCCTTAGTCCCTTTCTACAGGGTAGTCTTCAGAAGATGTCTTTTGGACACTTCTCTGCTGATAGCCTTTCTTCCTCCAGAGGAAATCTTTTCTTACTATCACCACTTTCTAAGTATCTCCCAACACAAACTGTCAACAGCAAGGAAAGTTCTGAGAATTCTGGGATATATGGCTTCATATATCCTTAGGATCCTTTTTGTCACACTCCATAGGAGGGATATTCAGTGGTTTCTCAAATCTCTTTGAGTCCAGCATCTATATCCTCTATAATTTAGAACTCCTGAGATCAGTTTTGTGAAGAAGGAACTCACTTGGTGAGACAGTCAAATAGTGGTAAATCCAAGACTCCCCCTCCCAACATCATTCCCTTTCAGTCAGTAAGCATAGAACTTACTGTCTAGGGATGTGATGGTTTCTGAAGGAGTCAAATTCCAGGCAATTTAGAAGTTACATTTCAGGCACAAACACATAACTCTAAAGGAGATGATGACTCCAAAATGCCCTTAATGCACCACATCAGCTTGGTACTCCAGGACCTCTATTAGTGATAGCAGACCATACCACACTGAATAATATATAAACAAATGAGGTGGAGGGCAAGTTCTCCCCCCCCCTTTGCAGACTAGCCATGATTACCTAGAATTTATAAATCCAGCGCAGCTTAACTCTGCAGGCAATATACATATTGTCAGAGCAGAAATATATTACAGGCTATCTCAGGAGATCCAGGATAGACACTCACAAGTTAATTTTACACCCAGAGGTCTTTCAGGAGATTGTGCAACTCTGGGAAACTGCCTGAGTAAGTCTGATTGCCTCCAATCTCAACATACAGCTAAAATAGTTTTGTTCTGGAAAGTCTTGCAAAAAAGATGAGGTAAACAGGCTCATTTCCATTCCTCTGGAGATGAATGTTTCTATATGCCCCCTTTCTCTAACATTAATCAGAAAATACTTGTCAAAGATGTTGCTGATTACTTTCTTTTGTTCCAGACAACAATAATTCTTCATTCTTATGCATTTGGCCAGGGGCAATTACAAAAAACTGTGGGGATGTGCTGCAGGTGATGAACGAGACAAGAAAAAATGCTACTAGAAAATTTTACTTAGCCAAATGGAAAATATTTTCTAGTTGGTGACACAGCAGAAAACAGAACCCACTCCAAGAAGAGGCACCACTAGTTCTCCAGCACCAAAAGCACCATAAGGTCTTTAGCCAAATATAACCTTAAGTCATCCATTACTAACACTTCATAATATTCACCTCCCAAATTAAGCAGCACTATCCAAGGGCTTGCACAAGTATATAAATACTGAGCATATGCGAGCCTGACTGCCATTTTGTAGTTAGCTGTTGAAATGTGAACATGTATGTATGTAAGCTCTGTCTGTTAACTAGTTTGTTCATATTTAAAGATGCTGTTATCCATCCTGATGTGTTTCTATGTATTAAAGCATCTGAACGAAACCCCAAGCCTTCTTATTATTTGTATTAGAGATGAACGAGTGATATGGTGTCAGAAGTGGCATGTCTAAAAGGACATGCAGTTAGAAGAAGCATACCAAAGGGGCATGAAGTCAGAAACGGCTTGGCTAAAACTAGTTAAGGCACTTGTTTAGATGTTGGTGGAATATACAGGAGACGATCATTCCTAAAATGTGCAAACTTTGCAAAACAGGTCAAAACGGAATTTCAGGTATTAAAACTTGCTCAGCACTATTTCTTTTCACATAATATGAAATGGGGCATACAGACCATTCTAAATAATATTTGCATAAACTGATATGTATGATATTGATAAAAATATTTGAATTACTATAGAAAATTTTGAAATAAAGTCTGAATTGCATAAAACAAAATAAGGGGATATGGCAGCATTTTTGCAAAGCATGTGTATTTTCATATTAAGCAAAGATATTTGAGTTATCAGAAGACTATAAAGTGTTTGCATGTTTGTGCAGTGTTACAGTAAAGCTATTTTGCAAAAGTACAGGGCATATTTCAAAGAATACAGCTATTATAGAGCATATTTCACAAAGAAGCTGCAGTGGTTCAGCTGTAGCGTTGTTGCCTCACAGCAAGAGGTTCTCTTGTTCGATTCTCGACTGGAGTGCCTTCTGTGTGGAGTCTGCATGTCCTCCCTGCAGATGAGTGACCTCTGAAAGACATGCCTGAATGGGTGTGCCTTCGCTGAAGGTTGAGTGTCGGGCTGGCAACTTGGCACCATAAAAATCTACTGCCAATCATTAGCGGACCAGAGTTCCACTGTGGTGACCCCTAATTGGAAAAAGACAAACAACAAAAACAGAGCATATTACACAAAGTAAAGTATTTTGAAGAGTTTATTCTGCATTTGAATGTTGTTACAAGCTCACAGAACAGTTTGTTTGTACATAATTACAGGGGTCATATTTCATTGTGTTTGTGTATACTCTGTGGGCATGGCAGATGGATTTCAAAAACCCAGCGCACTTGTGTTTGACTGTAATATTGGTGAGAACTGGAGAGAGTTTGAGCAAGAATATGACATTTTCATACAGACTGCATTTTCTGATAAAGATGACCATACAAAGGCATTCTACTTAATTTAGCTGTGTCAGAAGCCATAGAAAGGGAGTGCTCATTTGTATATGCACCTGCTATCTATACTGGATGGGGGAAAACCATCATATTGTTGTACCAGCTGAGTCAAGGGAGGACCCTGAGTGCTTGAAATGTAAATTTAGAGAAATGTGCAACCCCCCGACAAATGTTACAATGGAAAGGCACTTATTTTACACAAGGGATCAAAACCCTGGTGAAACTGTTGCAGCATATATAACTGACCTGAGAAATAAAGCTAAAACATGCAGATTTGATGACTTAAGGGATGAGTTGTTAAAAGACAGACTTGTGTCTGGCATAAAAGATAATGCTGTAAGAAAGATTTTGCTTCGTGACAGTGATTTAACTTTGAATAAGTCTATTGAGATTTGTCAGATATATGAGTTCACAGAAAAGCACACAAATATGCTTACGAATAAGAACAGCTCTAGAAGGCACAGTGATAAAGTTCATGTTGATAGTATGCAGCATGTAGTTAAAAGAAACAGGCCCAAGCACATGGCAGCAACTGTAACCCCTGCAGCACTCACTGGCAAACCCCAGAACTTTCAAGCAAGTTCTAAGGTGAACTCTGGAAATTGCACAGTCTCAGTGAAGCATAAAAGTGAGTCAACAAACAAAGCATGGGCCCCAACCTGGTTTCATTGCCAACTGTCGTAATTGTGGTGGCAGTCATGAATCTAAAAGGGAAAAGTGTTTATCTTTGGGTAAATAATGCCACAAATGTAATAAATGGAATAATTTGAAAAGATTTTGTAAATCAAAAGGCCCACTTTCTTTTATTAAAAAGAAACATTTTAAGGAATGAGTTATCAGTTAAACTGTGGCAAGCCCACTCTTTACATTGATGGTGTATCAGTGTTTCATGAAACAATTAATGGAGTAGAATTAAGGGCAAACCCATAGAGCTTAAAACTGACACAAGTTCCAAGTGCAATGTTATGTTTGCAGAAACATTTGCTAGTGTGTGTAAAGGTGAAAGGCTTTATTTGGCAAGATGTATGAAGCTAGTTACTTATGGAGGTGAAGAAATTCAAACCGAAGGCTCAATAGTGCTTTCATGTTACTCTGCTGGAAGAAGCTACATACAACTTATTATTTTATGTGGTCAAAAGGCACATCCAGTCATTATTAGGGTTCAGAGACAGTTTGAAAATGGGGCTGATTTCATTTAACAAGGAAGTCCATCCTGTTAACTTAAAAGACCACTACTCTAAATTTGCGCAGTACATTTTTTCTACTTATGCTGATCTTTTCCAAGACAAACTAGGCAAACTTCCAGTTCTGTACTCCATGACGTTAGACCTAGAGGTCAGTCCAGTTATCAGGCCAGCATGTAAAATTCTAGTAGCCATGCAAGATAGAGTCAAAGCTGAGTTAGATAAAATAGTGCGACAAGGTGTGATTTGTCCAGTTGAAACTCCAACTGAGTTGGTATCTTCCATGGAGATAGCTCATAAAGAAAGCTCAGATGACATCAGAATATGTATAGCTCTACAAGATTTGAGCAAAGCACTAAAAAGGCCTCATCATCCAATGTGTACAGTTGGAGAAGTCACAGCCTTGATGCCAAATGCCACTATTTTTTCTGTCTTAGTTGCAAAGAGTTTATTTAGGCAAATTCAGCTTGACAAAAAAATCCTCATTGCTCACTACTTTTAGTACTCTGTTTGGCAGATACAGATTTTTGAGAATGCCATTTGGGATAAATTCTGCAAATTGCTAGCCCGCCAACTCTCAGACATTATGATGTTCACAAACCAGTGCCACTTTCCTGCGATGCTTCAAAATTTGGTCTTGGTGAAGTCATTTTACAAGAGGATCAACCTGCTGCTTACACACTGAGAACTCTTACCCAAACTGAGATGCAGTATGCCCAGATGGAGAAAAAGCTTTTGGCAATTGCGTTTGCATGTTTGAAGTTCCATGATTATGATTATGGTAGACCATTCCAGATCGAAACAGACCACCAACCATTAGTCACTTTCTTGAGAATGTGTATGCATTCAGTTCCAGCCACACTGCAATGTATGATGCTGAGATTGCAAAAGTATAATTTCAATCTTGTCTACAAGAAAGGCAAACTTCTTTATCTTGCTGATACATTATCCAGATCACCCAGAAATACCAAAGAACAGCATGAGAATGAGTACCTTGATTTTTAAGTCATGGACGTGAGAAATTTTTCTTCCACACATCCTGATGAGTTGAGAGAACACGCAGCCACAGATCCAGTTTTACAAAGGCTCAACCACTTTATCAATCAAGGATGGCCGTCAAAGCAATCTAGTTTACCTCAAGAATTGCAACTTTATTTTCCATACAGAGATGAGAATTTGTCTGACAAATGTATCATAATGAAAGGTCCAAAAGTAATTGTTCCAAAGTACAAGAGTACATTACTATCTTGCACCGTGGTCACCCAGGAACCGAATCTAACAAAAGAAGGGCAAGAGAGCTAGTATTTTGGCCTTCTATGTCACAAGACATTGAGAGAGCACTTTTATCTTGTCCAGTGTGTAATATTACAAAGCCACATCAATAGAAGGAACCACTTCAGATTAACCAGATTCCAGAACTACCTTGGTCAACAATAGCCACTGATATCTTCGAGTGGAATGGTCAACATTATTTGGTGTTAGTAGACTCTTACTCCATTTGGTTCAACATTGACCTACTTCCCAACCTAGCATCCAGTACTGTCATTACTAAGATGAAGCAACATTTTGCTGTTCATGGAAGCCCGCACAAAGTTATTTCTGACAATTGCATGCAGTTTACAAGCCAATAGTTAAAAAGATTTGCTGAAGAATGAGACTTTACTCATGTCACAAATAGTTCAGAGTACCCACAGTCAAATGGTTTGACAGAACATACAGTCCAAAGTGCAAAGCAATTACTAGAGAAGTCTAAATGAGATAATAGTGATGTTTTCCTAAATCCCTTGAATTTCAGAAATATTCCTTGTGCTAAACATCTTCGTTCACCTGCTTAGATACTTCTGTCAAGACAAACCAGAACCACATTACCAATCAGTAGTCGATTGTTGGTTCCATGTGTCAAGAACTACAGATCAGTGAAAGCCAATCTGTTGAAGAAGCGCCTGTCCCAGAAGTCCTACTATGATAAGACCAGCAAACAGCTCAATCCATTACGCGAGGGAGAAGTGGTAAGGATACAGACGTCCAAAGGTTATGATCAGATTGGTGTTATGAAGAATACTGGTCTAGAGCCAAGATTGTACATTGTGGGATCAGAAGGAGCAACTTTTAGGTAGAATTGGAAACATTTGAGATCAGTGTCTAAGCCTATACCACAGCACATAGTCTCAAAGTGAGTTGTATGGTGTTCCAATTCCAGAGAACATTCCCATTCCTGTGATGAATCCAGAAGTTCCTGATACAAGTTGTGCACTACCGACTGCCCCTGTTTCTAAATTTAGTCCTATGTGATGAGATATGGTCGAATCTCTAAACCCTGTAGCAGATATGAAACAAATTGGACATGAACATTGTGTTTTGTTTCCAATGTATATAATAATGCATGTCTAGCTCTGATATTGTTTTGTGTAAATGGCAATCTTTTTAAGAGGGAGGATGTCCATACCTCTCAACCTGAAATCATACAAAATCTGGACAAAGGCACATGAAAATAGTTACAAATCTGTACGCTGGTTAACATAAAATTTGCATACATGATTGTGTAACCACGCCCACTCTGGTGGAATTATGGGATGACAACTTTTAAAAGCAAATTAAAGAATAGACAAAATATTACACACAAAATAAACAGAATAGTGTTTTATTTAAATTAATATTTGAACTTGTATCAAACTTTGAACTTGCGCAAACTGCAAAACTAAAATACAATTTTCATTTATAAAAATAAAATTAACTGCTTTAGCCTTCTACAGAAAGAAAATAAATGAGCTGGATTTAAACAGAGGAAATCAGCAGATGGGTAGATTTACATCCTGGGGGCTTTTTGGCAAATACTCTTCTTTCAAAGCAGAGAAGTGCAGGAATTAACTGAATTCAAATAACTGTAATAACATATGTTTTATCTAACACTAGGAATACATTCAATATAATGTCTCCAAAGATCATCATTATGAAACAATATTTTCTATGGAAAATATTTAAGCAATCTATTGCACAACTATCCATACAAAGTATTACCTTTGAAACACTTGCATTTAGGCTCCTGAACTAACATTGCATTGTTTTTTTAAAAATGATCATCTACAAATAAAGTGCCTGTTGCCCTTGACGAATACATTACCTATGTTACATTAAAAACATGATAAGCTAGTAATATTGTAGTAGGGAATGTATGGCAAACTGATAACAGGTTCATAGTTACTAGGTATCTCTGCCAAAGAGGAAATTCTCAGGACTGCAGCATCCACCCCCTTTAAAAGTACAACACAGTACAATAGCAGCAATCCATCTACATACTGTGGGAGTAGAACCCACAGCCTTCTGCATCAAAAGCAAGAACATGACCTGTTGTGCTACTAACAACACAAACAGACTTAGCATAAGCAGCACTAAACTTCTCTCCCCTGAAGACCTATGAAGCACAAGAAATCTGGAAAAAGCCAACATTTATTGGCGGGGGGGGTGACAAAGGCCCAAAAATCAGGGACACATTTTAAACATTGCTTGTATAATCTTAGAAAGTTGCTAGACTAAAATGTTTTGTGTGAAAATGTGTTTCCTGAAAGATAGGAAAGATGAAACTTAGATGGCTATCATTATTTAGTGAATTCATTTCTCAGTGGTTTGCCAGAAAACCACAAATTTTAAGAAGAACAGGCCAAAAGTATGAGCCAAACATTTCATACAGTTGAGAACTTAACTCCTTGACTCAAAAGTGGTGGTATGGGTAGAGAATTTAGGCTGTTGCTCCTTGTATTTAAGGTACAGGGTTTGACTCTGGGTAACCCTAACCATCAGTTATACCTAAGTGGGGCATTTTATAAACACACACAAAAAGCACTTCTAATAAAATGAATCCACTACAAGACATAAGACTCTCTCCACTTGTCTAATGAATCAATGCAGCAATTGTCTCTGTCTGAAACTACTTAATGAATCAATGCAGTACTTCTAATAAAATGAATCAATGCAGCGCAGCAAAATTGCTAGCTATGAGATGAACCAGGACATAAGCAAACCCCCTGCCATTTTTGCCTTACTTGGAGGAGCGATGCTCACTGCCTGAGAAAACTTGTGGAATGGTAAAGTTAAAACTGAAGTAGTAATGAATGGCTTGGCAGCTGAATTTTGACATCAATGCACCTGCAACACTCATCCTAAAAAAAACAAAAAAACTTAAAAAACCCCAGGAAATTTAGAAATGAAAGGGGTCATGCAGGAATTCATGGCACCCCAATATTTTACCCTCAAAACTGGCATTTATTTATTTTATTTAATTTATTTATTTATTTTATTTTACATTTGTTTACCGGGAAAGTCTGACTGGAACAAGGTCCATTTACAGCGGAGGCCCGAGGAGATACAATCAGAACTCCTTGTCTTTATATGACAACACATAATCCATGAATGAACAGAAATTTTCTATACAGTGGCATATATACACTCAAGGAGATTTTTCGCAACTTACTTTGATTTGAGTAAGCTTTGTATATAGATAGCAAAAGTTTGAATTTCCTATTGGTAGTACAAAACATAAAAGTAAAGGAATAGAATCTGGAAAATAATGCAATTCAGGAGATATGTCATAGCATGAGAAATAGTTTGTAGGATAGTAGTTCCTGATAGGGAGTATTTGAGTAGTACAGAATAACTGAGGTAAGCAGCGAGGAGATGAGGAGTGGCAAGTTAGGAGGAGAGCAGAACATATTTTATGTGATACAGGGACAGAGCCATGATTGCAAGAGATGAGACTTTAGTGATGTCTTGAAAAGTGAGATGGATGGTGCAGAGGAGATATTTTGGGGGAGGTTATTCCATTCCCTAGCAATGGTGTGGGAGAACAGACTTTTCCCTGCAGTGTTATTGGCTTTGGTTATGAACAGCAGGGTTTTGTTGGATGAGCTTAGAGGGCGATTTGCAGAATATTGGTATAGAAGTTGTTTAATTTATTTATTTATTTGACATTTGTTAACTGGGTTAGTCCAACTGGACTGCAGAGCCCTTTTTCAGTGGACACCTGAGGAGAAAAGCTCCACACATAAACAAATACAAAAACAAAACATACAATAGTAACATACAAGTGTATATACACATGAGAAGCAGAATACAACTTATAAATGAATGTTAGATTACAAGAGTAATACTGAGGGTTTAAACAGTCATGGTACATATTAAGAATATAAAATATAATATAAAAAATGTGATTCAATCTAACAATTACTATCCGATAGATATTTAAGGTTGGTAGAATATCATAAAGGCCTTAAATGAGCAGTTGTGGTAAAATATGAGAGCTCAGAGGGGAAGTTGAAGAGGACAGTAGTTTAGGTGGGAGGGGGACCAGGACAGGGCCAGGAATTAGTAAACAAGTCCTTTCAATGTTTTTTGAAGTTAAGGAAGTTGACATTTGTTCTTAGAGAAATTAGAAGTCTTTTCCATGCATTGGCGATGGACTGACTGTATAAAGGTTTGCCAATATTTTTATTGGGTTTGTAGATGTCTAAGAGGGGTAGGTCTGTGCTGTGTAGGTTACACTTGGGAGAGTAGGGAGTGATGAGGTTCATGACGGCAGAACAATGAGAGGACTGATTTAAGATAGTGCATGTGAGGTGTACTTGGGGAAGAATGAGCTGGTTAAGTAGCTCAAGCTGTGTAGATTATTTTCAAGCTATGCAGTGGTGAGAGTGATAGGGAAAGTTGTCAACAAATCTGTCTATTTTGTTATAGGTAGTTTCAAGTTTAGCTAATAGATTGGACTGAATATTGATGAGAATAGGGGATGCATAAAGTAAGATTGGGAGAAGGAAAGTCTGTGCTAGATAATGTTTGGCATTATTAGTGAGGTATTTTATATGTCTTTATAAGAGATCAGGTTTTTGGTTGGTCTTTTTGATGGCTTGCTGAATATGTATGTCAAACTTTAGTTGTTCATCTATGATTACACCCAGAAGTTTAATATGTGGTTGAACAGAGATATGTGTATTATCAAGATAAGATAATGTGAAGTTATTTTTGTGATGCTGTAGTGATTTGGGGAGGAAGAGTAGAAGTTTTGTTTTTTTTAGGATTGAGAAGTACATGATTATTGGTCAGTCATTTTTCAACTGAAAGGAGAAAATCTTGAGTAAGAACAAGGAGGTGGGGAAGGTTATCAGAGCATGGTCTGTGTATTGTATTAGTGAGGAGTTTAGACAGGAAGTGTGTAGGTTATTTGTAAAGATATTAAAAAGGAGGGGTCCGACGATTGACCCTTGGGCGACACCTGTTTGGATTGGGAGGAAGGGGGAGGAGGCAGAAAGGCATTTGATGGACTAGAATCTGTTGGGGAGGTATCTGGAGAACCATAGTATAGCAGAAGAGGACAGCTTAAGGGAAGAAAGTTTTGAGAGCAGTAGGGTATGGGAAATGGTGTTGAAGGGTTTAGATAAGACAAGGAAGAGAAATGAGACTAGTTTGTTATTGTTCCGTGCTTTGGCGATATTCTGTGTAAATGAAATGACAGCTGTAGAGGTGCTGTGGTGAGGACAGAAGCCGTGTTGGGTGGGAGTTAGCAGGTTGTCTTGTATGATGTGTTTGAGAACTTGGTTATGAACACATTGTTCTAGAATTTTGGATAAGGGGAATAGTATGGTGATAGATCTGTAGTTAGCTGGTTCAGTTTAATTGTCGCCTTTGTGGAGGGGATGACATAGGATTTTTTTCAGATGTCAGGGACTGTGTTCTCTTGAACTGACCTGTTTACTAATATGGAGTCTGGATGGGCAACAGAGTTAGCTGCAAGTTTAAGGAACAGAGGAGGTAAGTTGTCAGCAGAGGAGGAGCAGGTTTTCAGTTTGGTAAGAAGAGATTTGATGTATGCAGTAGGGACAGGTTGAAGGCAAAACGGGGTGGAATTGGTAGAGGGAAGGGGATCAAAAGGGGAGAGGGAGGTGTTGTCATGTTTAGTTAACTTTTTTTTTTTTTTTTATAGCGTCGATGAAGAAGGAATTAAGAAAGGAGGCAGTGTCTCTTGGTGAGCTGTTAGGACAGGGGCCGGGGGTAGAAGGGTTGCCTGGATGTAATACTATTCCAGAACTTTTTCATGTTTGAGTTGGGGTTATCTAGTGTTTTTGATAGTATTCTTTTTTGTCCAGATCAACTTGTTTCTTGGTTAGGTTCCTAAGTTTTCTATACATTTAGAGATGGTGATGGGAATTAGTTTTTTTCTGGGTTTTCCAGGTGCTTTCTCATTTAAGCATTAGTTTACAGGTAGACTGGGTTAACCACAGAACAAAGCTTGTTTTTGTTCTTATTTTTCTAATGGTGGCTAAGGAGTTTAGGATATTCAGGAAGGTGTTGTTAAATTTGGAGAGAGCCTCATTGAGAGGGAGGGTGTAGAGAAAGGACCAGTTAATAGAGGAGAGAATATTATTGAAAGTATCTGGGCAGAAATTAGTGAGCTTATGGCTGTATTTGTATTGGTGAGGTTTTAGCAGATGAGGCGAGTGAGATGGTCACTGAGGGAGTCAGAGTGGTGGCATTGTGATACAGATTTGGGTTAGAGGTGAGGATCTGGTCAAGGGTAGTGCTTTTATTTGTGTGTTTATTGATACAGATGGGAGAGGTGATGAGTTGAGAGAATCCAAAGAGATTGATGCTAGTATTGGGAGAGAAGGAATTAAGGAAGTTTCAGTAAATATTGACATAACCTAGGATGATAGTCTCATAAGAGATGTTGTGAGATGCCCAGGAGAGGAAGTGTTCATGGGTAGAGATATTGTTGACAGGTGAGATATAAATTGCTACTATGGCTTGGTTTTTATGATTATTTAATTTACAGTTAGCAATAAGAATTTCAGCTGGATGGAAATTGGAAGAAGATGTAGGTAGAGGATAGAGAGAAAGTTTGTCAGAGTATACAATAGCTATACCACCACCTCGTTTCTTGTGTTGATCGAGGTGGAGGATGTTGTAACCAGGGGTGAGGATTTTAGAGTCTCTAATATGGGGTCGAAACTATGTTTCTGACAGGGTGAGAATGTCAGGGTTGAGAGAGAGAGAGAGAGAGAGAGAGAGAGAGATAAAGGCATGGAAAGAAGTAACTTCGTTAGCAGTGCTTTGAATATTGAGGGAGAGTATTTTCAAGGTTTTGGGGTGTGAGGTTGAGGATTTTGCATAGGGGGTATAGGGGGTGCCATGGGACATTGGTCAGGTAACATAGTGGAGGTGTTAGAGGGGTGAGTATAGGTAACTGTGGTTGGGTTGGAGGATGGGCCAGGGTTGTGGTGAATATCGCCGGCCAGCAGACGGCTTGGAAAGGAGGGTTTGTATGCTGTGGTAAGGGGGCTGTAGAAGAGATGTTTGGGTTTAGGTTTTGAGGAGGGAGAGGGAGGGAGAAGTATTTTAAATTTATACAAGAGAGTTTGAAGGTGAGTAAACAGTGAGGGAGCTATTGAGAAGTTTATAGAGGTTAGCAGATTGTAGTGGTTGAGGGAGATAGTAGGAGAAGAATGGGAGTAGGAAAGAGTGAGTATAAGGAGGGAGTTAAGTAGGACAACTAAAATTGTATGTAGAGTGAAAGAAGTGAGAGTAGTTAAGAGTTAGTTAGATTAATAGGGTGGAGGAGGTGGTTTTGAGTGATTGGATAGCTAGGATTGGCTGGAAGGAGGTAATTGAGTGGTTGTGGGGGTGTGGCTAATTAAAGTGAGTGTATAAGTTTAAGGAAAGTGGTGGTAGCTGGGAGTGGAGGTAAAGTAGGGGAGCAGAGTGAGCCCGAGCTAAGCAAGGGTGGGCAGAGCAGGTTAAACCAACCAGCTAGCCCAGATCAGTACCTAAAGGTGTCTGTTTATCTATATGAACTCAAAACCAGATTTAGTAGAACATCAGGGAGGTAGAATATAAAATAAATGCAAAGCTGTGGAAAACTGTATATATTTGTTACAATAAATGAGAGGAAAAGGGGGAAGGGGTCCAGTAGCATACCTTTCAACCTCTTAGAGCAAGATATCCGGACAAAGCCATAAATAAAAGTTGGAGAAAGGCGCAAAAATAAGGACAATTATAATTTTAAATATTGCTCTTACAAACTTAGAAAGTTGATAGAATAACAGGTTTTGGATTAGCATGAATTTTCTGAAGGGTATGAAGTCCAAAACTGAAATGTCTGTCATTGTTTTCTAACTTCAGTCTTTAATGATTTGTCACTAATTTGCCAAAAAAACAAACTTTTATGAAAATCGGACCAAAAATATGAGGCAAAAATCTGGACATTCTGAGAAAATCTGTACGGTTGATAGGTGTAGTGTGCACAGCA
Source organism: Protopterus annectens (assembly GCF_019279795.1). NCBI lineage: Eukaryota > Metazoa > Chordata > Ceratodontiformes > Protopteridae > Protopterus > Protopterus annectens. The sequence continues at coordinate 1,763,327,787 of NC_056726.1, forward strand.
GAAGAACCAATAGGAATATCACAGAAAGAAGATTATAATAGACCTACACTGCTCATGGTCTGTTGATAGAAGTAGGACTTGCAGTAGTTTTACTGTCTTATATGGGGTTCTGCTCTTCGCATTCTTGTCTGCAGGCAGTTGCTTCAGGTTATTTTTTTTTTTGGGACTTTTGAAGGTGGTTAAGGAAACTGCTCACAGTCTGTTGGTAGAAGTAGGACTTGCAGTAGCTTTTACTAGTTTTTACAAGGTTCTGCTGTTTGCAGGCAGTTGCTTCAGTTTTTTTTTTGGACATTTGAATGTGGTTAAGGGAACTGCTCCCAGTCTGTTGATAGAAGTAGGACTTGCAGTAGCTTTTACTGGTTTGCATGGGGTTCCACTCTCTGTGTTCTTGTATACAGGTAGTTGCTTCAGGTATTTTTTTGGACTTTTAAATGTGGTTAAGGGAAGTTGTGCACACTACTGAGGGATGCACGTTGGACAGAGAGAAACAGAGTGGGAGAGAGAGAAACATTTACAAAGGAATTCGGTATTTTTGAGAGGTATGAGTATGTAGATCAGTATGTAGATCAGTGTGTGTATATACCTTTAAGAAGCTATCCAAGGGCTTGCACAAGTGTATAAATACTGAGCATGTGTAAGCCTGACTGCCATCTTGTAGTTAGCTGTTGAGATGTAAACATGTATGTAAGTTTTGTCTGTTAATTAGTTTGTTCATATTTAAAGATGCTGCCATCCATCCTGATGTGTTTGTATGTATTAAAGCATCTGAACGAAATGCTGAGCCTTCTTGTTATATGTATTAGAGACAAATGAGTGACAGCTCTGGTGTACATTTCTGTCTACCCATCAAGTCATCACAACTAACATTAAAGACAGATAAAGTAGCACTTTGCCTGACCCATATTAGCAACTTATTCCAAACGCTTGGAATATATTGAGTTAGGTATCTATCTCTCCTGTGTGCCTTATTTATTTGTTGGTGTAAATTTATTGTAGGTATGGACATTTCTAGAATCACTGAGTTTGCAAAGAATTAGGAGGTCAAATAGGATTGAGTATTTCATGGTTTGGAAAGTGAGACACAGGTAACCTCAGAGCAGCTGGATGGGAACTGATTCTAAGGAGAGTTGTGCTACTCTATTGTAACAGTTGAAGGATTTAAACCTTCTTGTTTGGTTAAAAATCATTGGGGTCATTCCAGCTGAGTGATAAGCTCAGATTTCTACAAACCAAAGTGGAGATTGTATTCAATAATAGGTTTGATAAGAGAATAATACAGTGTTAGGATGACATATTTGGATCTTGGCGATACTCTCTTGGAAATTAACTGGCCCAGATAGAAGGAGTTCTTGACTATGGTGGAAACATGATGATCAAATGAGAGAAAGAGATGCCTACATAAGTGTCCTGGTCTCTTATTACTGTATTTGTTTAAAGAGGAGTACCACTTATAACACATGAGGTGGAAGCAGCTTTTTCATAGAATGCTGCTTTGCTTCACTTTTTTTGAATTTAGCTTGAGACTGTTTTCAGTACACCAGGTATGTACATATACCAGCTCTTGCTGGAGCAGTTCAATATCAGTAGATAAGTGGATTATAACATGCAGCTTGCAGTCCACTAGAAACGTGGTAAATTACACTTGTGATATTGGCATGGATGTCTGAGAAATAAATACCAAATAGGAGAGGGTGCAGCACATATCCCTGTGAAATAACTGCCAACTAGGAGAGGGCGCAGCACATATCCCTGTGGTACCCCACTAGTTACAATTTTGCAATTAGAGAAGGTACCAACAACTTTCACTATTTGGGATCTGTTGGATAATCAGTTTACTACCCAATGACAATGTAGGGGTCTACATTAAGTTTGGTAAATGTTTCAGTAATACCAGTAAGTGTTATCATGTCAAAAGCCTTGGTCAGATAAGCAAAGTCCACAGAGCGAACATCTACAGCTACTGTAACCTTTTCACAAAAGTTTACTTCTCAGAACTTACCTTTCTCAGGATCAAATTAAGTGGGTTATAGATCAGCTAATTTGTCAGTATCTGCATAAATGACGTCTGCTATGATATGTTCCATGGCTTTGCATGCAATGCCGGCTAGGCTGATAGCCTGTAATTACTTTGGTTTATACAAGGGCTGCCCTTGTGGATATGAGTGTCATTGGCTGTTCTCCAGACATCAGGCACAAATGCTGTGAATATATTCTGGATGAACAGTTTAGGTGGGGCTCAGATAGTGAATACTTGGTAATGATGAGAAGGAAGTCTGCTACATTATCTATCCCAACAAGTAAACATTATTTTACCTTTTTGACAGGAATTCTAAGGCTTGTCCCATGATGATTTAAGGAGAAAGAACATTTTCAGGGATAGTTGGTGCAATGATATGGGTAGGTGGGTTAAAGCTCGTGCTAAATTTGTCTACCAACATATCAGTTATATCTTTGAGACTGCACATTGATGAGGATTGTTCCCTGATTTCCTGACATAACCAAAGAAAGATCTGTAGTTTCCTTTTGTATCCGTAGCAACCTTAAATTTGTAGTCTGATTTGCATTTTCTAATAGTGGGGGGGGGGGGGGTTGGGATAACTATAAATATTCAAAGAATCACAATAAATAATTTTTTATGTCTTTTACCTTGGTATGGGATAGTATTTTTTCCAAGTTAATATCTGTCATAGGAAAAATAAACTTTAAAAATGATCAATACATGGTAGGTTCAGGTTAAGGCACTTTAATCTTGCAGCAAGGAGACAAAAAATGTGCTAATACAGAGTTTGTCTAACTAAAATCAGGAAGTAAGTCTATCTTTATACACTTTCTAACAAGACATTGCCTACCAAGCTGACGTAACAGATCACAAGTTTTAACATCATCATTACATAGCAGCTGTTTATCCATAATTTTCTGCTTGCACTATCAATTTTATGAAAAACTTCCTAAGAAAGACAACGTGGCCTTGGTGACCACCGGTTAGATACAGTTTCCCACTATGTTATGTTTCCATTCAAGGTACTATAGCTAATTCGAGCACAAAGCAAGTACAGATTCTTCAAGCAGTCTTTTGTCTTATGTATCTCTTCTTTTCTGCAGCTGTGCATGTTCTCATAACACGAACAGAGCTGATTGTTCATATTCAGTTATATTATAGAAAACAGTATTGTATTCATTCATTTCCTGACCTAGCAGATAATCACCTGTTTCTCAAGTACATTTCTAAAAAGGCATAAACATGAATATTGCTGTGCTAGCAATTACTAGGTCAGGGTGCATCTTGCAGTTTCAGAAAGCATACTGTGGTTTGAAAAATCATCTTATAATTTCATACAGAATTAAGCTGTACATAAAATAGAATGAAAATGTGTTAACCCTTTTAGCTTCTAATAAGCACTAGACATATATAAAAATGAATATTTTTCTGACATTTCCTCCCTGTTAATACTTTTTATTCTATTTTCAAAAATATAAACAGTTTGCTTCTTCTCCTAACCTCTTCCATTCCGGATTTGCAGTTAAGAGAGTCATGTAGTTTAGACTTATGAAAGCATTTCAGTTTTCAACAACTCTTCAATTTCAGCACTTTGACACAAAGTCTCAGAAACTGACATATCTATAAAATCTTTGATTAACTTTTTCATGCAGGAAATACCACAACAAATACATGCTCCTAATAGGAGTAATCCCACACAAATGGCAATCAGGATGCTCATCAGGATGGAACCCCACCCCCCCAAACAAATTTTGGAAAAAGTCCGTCAGAGGGTTTGGGCCTGGTTTGGTCATGGTTGACACTTGCTGGATCACCTCAAGATGGTCGTTGATCTTGTGTTGGTTGTCAGGCATATACGAACAACATTCTTCGTTGATTAAAGCGCACGTACCACCTCTTGCCACTAGGGTGAAGTCAAGAGCCATGCGGTTTTGAAGTACCACAGTTCTCATAGCATTTAGTTCATCAGTCCCTAATTCGAGAGCAGAAAAAGTTGCATTGCTCATAACGTCGAGAAGTTTGGACAGTTTTCTCAACTCCCAAATTGATTTCACTGCGCCATATGCAGGGGCTATGCCTGCCCATGATATAATAGTGTCACTCAAGTCCATATGTGTCAGTTTATCTTTGTTTTTCACGGAGTTATAGTTTCTCCACCCTGCTTCTATTCGTCCCACTGTATTCTCAGGTCTCTTGATTGGACTTCTAGGTTTACTGCTAACTTCTCTGACGTTTCGAATTTTCCACTGAGGCAAAGCTGCAGAGTGTCGTATGGCCGGAACCAAGTGACCCAAAAAACAACTGCCGGAGGACCAATTCTCAGGTAGCCATTTGTATGCTTTTTTCCCACAAACAAAATAACAATTCTCTACTTTAGTATTGATATATGCTCGCCCTGCATGAAACATTTTTTTGTCAATAATAGAAAGTTGCTACAAAAGAACAGGATTATGCTGTATTTCACTAACAGTTCTCTTCATTTTTTCAAAATATGAGTCATAGTTTGTATCACAGATAGTTTCTGCCTTATTAGCCTTAATATAACATTTATAAGAAACAGTCACATTGCAATTGCTCCAACCCACCTGAATAGAGTCATTTTTATAAAAACATACAATCCCTTTTTGTGTAACAGGTAGGTACAATGCTATTTTGTCTTGTGATTTCATGGGTGTAGTATCAAAAATTAAGTTTTCTCAGGTCTCATTGACCCCTAGGGGGACAGCAGTCATCAATAATCCCCCGTATGCTGTTGGTATAGCTGTGCAAATCCAGCAGTTTGAAACATTAAAAGTCTCAGCATACACATATTAAATTGCTTGGTAAGTGTTAAAGTTTGGATGCCAGTCTATGAGTAATGCATCACGTTTGTTCAGTTCAACTCGTGTGGCTGGAAAAAGGAAAGGCCACAGCAAAAAGATCATTGTTATCAGTATAGCTATCAGGATAATCATGCATATTTTCTGAGGTTGTTCTGCATCCCTGTTTACTCTATACCTGGTCATTTTGTTCTTGTTGTACAACAGCAACAAGGTTTTTGTCCAGTCCAAAGTTCTTAACCAATTTACAGTGTGTCAGATGAATCCAGGACGCTCGCTCTGCGATCTTGACTGCAGTGGGTGTTGACAGTAGCACTTGTTAAAGTCCTTCCCACTTCGGAGAACTCCAATTCTTTTTCTTCATGACTTTCACCCAGACCCACGTGCCTGGGACCGCTGCTGCTTCCGATGGTCTGGCTTGTTCTTTATCTGAAACAGAATTTAACTGCAGAAGTTTGTTATTCAAAAATCGCCTCATATACTCTGCAAGTGAACTGTCAGCCTCCTGGTCTGCAGGCATGAGAGGTTTCCACTGAGATGTATAATATGCCCTTCCAAACAGAATTTCAAAAGGAGTTAACCCTTTTACATTTGGAACAGTTCTCATACTCAACAGTGCCAGGGGCAGACAGTGCACCCAGTTCTTTTGTGTCTCACTAATCAATTTCCTAAGCTTATTTTTCAAAACTCCATTATGCCTCTCTACTAATCCTGCAGATTGGAGGTGGTATGCACAATGGTTTTTCAGAGAAATCCCGAAATAATGGCTCAATTGTTGTATAGTTTGATTTACAAAGTGTGTGCCATTGTCACTATACATCTTTTCCGGTATGCCAAATCTAGGAATAATTTCTTTAACGAGGGCTTTTGCAACAGTAGCTGCATCTGGATTTTTAGTCGGAAAAGCTTCCACCCATTTGGAAAACATATCTATAATGACAAGACAGTACTTTATATTTTCACATTTGTTTAGCTCTATAAAATCCATACAGATAGTATGGAATGGATACGGTGGTGTAGGGAAACTCCCTTGCTTAGGCTTCAGTGCCCCTTGTGCATGATGCTTGTTACAAACATGGCATGCTGCACAAAAATTTTTTGTGTAGTTTGTAAATCCATACGTTGTAAACACTCGATTCACTAACTGTACCATCCCCCTGTTGAGACATGGCACTGCCCATGGCTCAACAAAGCTGCATATCTAAACAAGTTAGATGGTAAAATTGGTTTTCTTTCTTTGGAGATGTACAGCCCTTTCTCAAGAATTGCTCCTCGTTTTATCCATTTTTGTTTTTCTACAATTGTAGTAAGTGTCTGCATTGTTTTTAACATTTCTAAATCTAAAATCTCAGATGGTTGTAATTCCTCACTCAAAAGAAATACTTCTGAAGCTGAAGCTGCTTGCTTCGCAGCTGTATCAGCTCTCAAATTACCTTTTGAAATCCTATCCTGCTGTTTGGTATGAGCTACGCATTTACAAATAGCTACTTTCGGAGGTAACTGAATAGAGTCTAACAAATCTAAAATAAATTGCGCATGAGTAATTGGTTTACCAGTAGATGTTATCATTCCTCTATTTTTCCACTGCTGCGCAAAAACATGTACAGTAGAAAAAGCATACTGGCTGTCAGTAAAAATGTTCACACGTTTATCCTTTGCCAAGGTGCATGCCCTTGTTAAAGCAATCAATTCTGCTGCTTGTGCAGATAAGTTGTGTGGTAAAGACTTTGCTTCTAAAATCTTAGTATCAGAAACTACTGCATACCCCACTAGATTCTGTCCTGTAGGACCACTCCTACATGAGCCGTCCACACAGTATGTCACCTCGGCATCATCCAAGGGAACATCCGTGAGATCTTTTCTAGGCAGTGTCTTTTGCTCAATCTCCTGCAGGCAGCAGTGTGGTTTGCCATCTGCAGGGGTTGGGAGCAAGGTTGACGGATTCAAAGTTATGCATCGTTCAATTGTCATATGAGGTTGGCTCAACAATATAGTCATACAGGAAAGATGTCTAGCAGGAGAAAGATATGCTACTTTTTCTTGCAGTAAAATAATCGCGACTGCATGAGGCACTTTCAACTTGAGAGGGTGGAATAACACTACTGAGGCTGAAGCCTGCACTGCCATTGCGGCTGCAACTACTGCTTGTACACAGTGGGGCAGGGATCGCGCCACTGGGTCTAGCTGTGATGAATAGTAAGCTATGGGGCATTGTTTGTCCCCATGTTGCTGTGTTAACACTGATGTCATATAACCCTGCTTACAATCTATAGTTTGGAAAAATCGTTTATGATAGTATGGTAATCCTAAAACTAATGAGGATGCTAGCAGTTGTTTCAATTTGCAGAAAGCTGATTCTGCTTCTGGTGTCCACTCTAATAAATCTTGTGCTGCCATAGGCTTCTTGAATATCAAATTGGTCAGTGGAGCAGATTCCAAGGCATAGTTTGGAATCCAACTCCGACAAAAATTAGTCGTACCTAGGAAGGACATAATTTCCTTCTTGGTAGTTGGTTTGGGTGCTTGTAATATTGCTGTTTTTCTGTCTTCATCTAATATTCTGCCTTCTTTGGATATTACATATCCCAGGTATTTAACCTGTTTTTTTCAAAGTTGCAGTTTATCTTTGTTTACCTTGTGTCCTTGAGTAGCTAAAAATTGTAGTAATGCTATGTCATCTTCTTTGCATTCTTGCTGGGTGGGGGCTGCCAGCAGAATGTCGTCTACATAAAGTAAAATCTAGCTGCCTTTCAGTGGGATAAATCCCACCAGGTTACTTGCCATTTCCTGTGCAAATATTGTTGGACTCTCACAATATCCCTGTGGTAGTCACGTGTATGTATACCTTTTTCCCTGAAATGTAAATGCAAACCAATGTTGGCTGTCAGGGTGTATTGGTATTGAGAAAAACACATTGCTAATATCTATCACAGAAAAATACTTTTGTTGAGGTTTCAAATCATTTAATAAGGTGTGTGGATCTGGCACCGTAGGTGCTCTAGGTATAACTGCATCATTTACAGCTTGTAAATCTTGGACCATATGCCATTCTCCATTTGCTTTCCTAACAGGAAATAAGGGTGTATTACATGGTGAATCGGGAGATTCTATCAATACTCCTTCCTTAAGTAAGGCTGCTATTATAGGTTTGATTCCTACTTCTGCATCCTTTCTCAAGGGATCCTGTCTCTTTTGAGGTCTAAATGCTGACTTTGGTGTGATAGTGACTGGTCCTGCTGTACGAATAAGTCCTACATCTGATTTTCCTGTTGACCAGAGAGTCTCTGGTATGTCTCATAAGGCTTTTTCCTCTTCTTCTAGTAAGAGTGCTACTCAGCTGTCCTCACTTGCCTGCAAGTGCACAGCTGGGTGTGTCTGTGTTATCCAATTCAACTTCTGCTTTTGTACTCCCTGTTCTGAAAGTTCTAATTCTGTCTGTTTTTCCCACCTTGTGACTTTTTCTCCTAGGTCTGCCCACTTTACACTTTTATCTTTAGTTAAACTCACGTGGTAATCGATTAGAGTTGGAAAGCACTAGGAATTCCTGGGGCAATGAACAGCTTACTACACTGTTTCCTTCTGTGTCCCAGTACAGATTACGTAATACTAATCTGTTAGCATGGTTTCTAAACAGTTCTTGCTCATATTCTTTATCAGGTCCTGGTTTGCTACAGTAATATAGAGTGCAATGCAACAAATGTTGTTTATCAGTGTCAAGGGAGGGGGATTTACTGATAGCTACGTTCATCAGTTCTTTTGTTACTGCCCCTGGACCAGTCATAACCAAGTCCTGGCTGTACCAATAAAATGTTTCACCCTCCGGTCGCACTACAAAAGTATCCATTTGTCGCTGTGCTTCCATACCCTGCATAGTTGGAACTACTGCTATGCCAAATGTCTGCATAAGATCTCTGCCCAAAAGATTTACTGGGCATTTTGCAGAAACAACAATTTTGCTTTTCTGGGTCATCCCTGAAACAGGGTCAGTTATTGTTATGTTGTGGGAGAGTGGCTCCCAATACAGCTGTCCATTAGCTGCTTTCACTAATATGTAATCAAGTGATTCTGAATTTTCTGGTAGTTTGGAAGGATGTATCAGGGTCCGTGAAGCCCCTGAGTCACACAGGAATTTAACTTCCCTCCCCTCTATCAGAAGTGTAGCTTCCGGTTTTGTGTCTGCTAGGTAGAGCTCAAGGCTCAATAATGCTAAGTCTAAAATTTCATTTTCTTCACCATCGGTGATTTTTTGCACATCCTCTATTTCTTCTATCACATTCTCTACTCCTTCTATCACATTTGCACTTGTCTTTTCTTGATTATTCCTTTCTAGTGATTCTTGACTATCATATAGTCAGTCCTCACCCTCCTTGTCTTCTGTGGTTACCTTTTTATTTTGCATGCAATCCCTTGCTAAATGTCCTTTTTTCCCGCATTTAAAACATTCACCCCTTTTCTTTCTCTCTTCAAACTCCTCTGATCGCTTATCAGATTGTTTGTTTCCCTAGGCATTTTTCTTACCCTTCTTCCTGGTCTGTACTACAAAGACTTCTGATCTGTCTTCTACTGCAAATACTTGAGTTTTCTTTTTCTTTTTGCTATTAAAATGCCTTTCGGCATGTCTTGCATATTCAAGTAATGACTGTAATCTACTTGTACGATGATCTACCATGTGCTTTGTAATAAAGGTGCTAATGGGTGCAATACTGCCTTTCAAAAATGCATTCTTTAATTGCTGTTCATATGGGGACTCATGTGTTTGGTCCTCAGGTACCCGTATTCCACAATGGTTATTAAAACACTCTAATAATCTGGCATAATATCTATCAACAGTTTCACCTTCTTGTTGCATGCATTGATTAATGCAAGTCCAGTCAGCCCTAGGCTTTCATTTCTCAGAGATTCGGTCTGTCAGAGCTTTCACTCTGTTATCCAGTTCTGCGTTACTATGTGGGAGTGGCCTATGTTCTGAGTCACGGGGATTCCAGTTGCCACTGATCATGTGCCAATCTGGATCTATGATTTGTCTGACTACTTTCTCTACTTCCTCTCCATTTAAATGGTAACTTAACCTCATGCCCTGTAAGTCTTCTAAGAATTTTCTAAAATTAACTTTCGGATGTGGAATTCCCTCTGTGGCTTTCCAGATGTCTTCCGGTGTCCACGGTTTATATACTAGAAGAGTTGGGTCCTGTCCTGCCTGTCCTGCCTGTGGATTTAGTACTTCTATGAGTAGACATATCTCTTCTTCACTCATAGCTTGTGAATTTTTATTTATTTCATACAATCCAATATCCCCTCTTAAGTTGCGTGTTCGAGACCTAGTCTAGATAGAATCTCTGATAAACGGTTTTGATTTCGCAAGGACAGCTGGATATAGTGGTGGTGGATCAGCTTGTCCACTCGCTTTGTATTCTGGTAAGGGAAGCGGAGGGGGTGGAGGGGCTGATGCTATTACCAAGTTATTGTCTTCTTTATCTAAAAACATTGCTTTTGAATTTTTACTCTTTTGTTCCCTGCGGTTTGCTTCCTCAAGCCACCTGTGTGCCTGAGGAACTCCTAATTGACGTTGCTTTTTTATCTGACCTTTTGCATCTGTTTTAAGTTGTTTGACAAGTTTGATAAGTGAAGGTTTATCTAATTTGCCATCAAATTTGTATTTATTAACCCATTTTGTATAGTACCTAACGTTGTCAGCACGCTGTAATTGCATATATTTTGCGTCTTCAGTTAAAGGCGGATCTCGGGAACTTTTTGTGCACTGATTTCCCATGTTGTCTTAACTTAGTTAGAAATTGTTACGTAACCCTTTTTTATCACGTGGTACCATGATTTTCACTTCTTCACAGTTTATCTAGAATAACTGCCTACCTATCCTGTTTCCCTGATCTATGACAAGACAGCAATCTTTTTTGACCCTGATTTACAAAAAATCTCCCTGATAAAAACAAATACTGTAACAAGTCCCTGATCTGAAACAAAGAAAAGGTAAATTCCTCCTTACCTGAGCTCCGTGATTGATCGTCTCACCAGAACTGTTGACTCGTCCTCCAATCGCAGATCAGAAACAGTGGCTGGCCTTTTTTGAACGACAATTCAGTCGGCGGTCTTTCAAAGCAGAAGAACCGATGTGGCTTCTTCCCCGTACGGTTTCTTGCCACCGGGCCCATCTGACCTGAGCTAGAGCGAGAGATATCCGGCTCAAAGGACCAATCTGTCATAGGAAAAATAAACTTTAAAAATGATCAATACATGGTAGGTTCAGGTTAAGGCACTTTAATCTTGCAGCAAGGAGACAAAAAAGTGCTAATACAGAGTTTGTCTAACTAAAATCAGGAAGTAAGTCTATCTTTATACACTTTCTAACAAGACATTGCCTACCAAGCTGACGTAACAGATCACAAGTTTTAACATCGTCATTACATAGCAGCTATTTATCCATAATTTTCTGCTTGCACTATCAATTTTATGAAAAACTTCCTAAGAAAAACAACGTGGCCTTGGTGATCACCGGTTAGATACAGTTTCCCACTATGTTATGTTTCCATTCAAGGTACTATAGCTAATTCGAGCACAAAGCAAGTACAGATTCTTCAGGCAGTCTTTTGTCTAATGTATCTCTTCTTTTCCGCAGCTGTGCATGTTCTCATAACACGAACAGAGCTGATTGTTCATATTCAATCATATTATAGAAAACAGTATTGTATTCATTCATTTCCTGACCTAGCAGATAATCACCTGTTTCTCAAGTACATTTCCAAAAAGGCATAAACATGAATATTGCTGTGCTAGCAATTACTAGGTCAGGGTGCATCTTGCAGTTTCAGAAAGCATACTGTGGTTTGAAAAATCATCTTATAATTTCATACAGAATTAAGCTGTACATAAAATAGAATGAAAATGTGTTAACCCTTTTAGCTTCTAATAAGCACTAGACATATATAAAAATGAATATTTTTCTGACAATATCTAACTTGTCAGATGGAACAGCATTACTCAGGAATCTGCTAGAATAAGATGCACTCTGGGTACAGTCAATAGAACAACACAAAATCTTTGAAATACTTAAACATCTACTTACTATGACACTTACACTCAAACTCAATAATGTTTGATAACTACTACTTTGTAGGTAAATGCTAGCAAGCAATTTTTTGGCTCAGTATTATTGCAGGGAAGTAAACCAATAGCCTATGAATCAAGAGCTACAACTGATGTTCAGATATGCCATACTCAAACTGAAAAGGATATTTTATACATAGTTTTTGTTTTATCAAAAATTCCATGGCTATAGCTATGGTAAGAGTGACTATAGAATTGGGCTATAAACTTCTTCAGAATATGGTTAAGAAATCTACATAAGGCAGATGCAAGATTTCATATTATGTTTTGCCTTTGCAAAAGTCCAGTCATTAAATTCAATATAAACTTGGTAAATTAATGCATATAGCTTATATCCTACGACCACCATGTCAACTTGAATACATTTGAGTAACATGATAACAGTCTTATGCATTGGTTTTCAATAACATATGCTGTTTGATAAGGCAGAAATGCTTAAAGCATTTACAATGGAATGTTCTGAACTACAATTGCTGCATAATATAATAGTGGCAGGAAGGCAAGTTAATGCTAACTCATTGCATTCAATCATTTTTTTTATTTTCTCTACTGATATGGTCTTTCCTAGAGTAAAGGCTTATTATTCAAATGTGATGGTATTATTCCTGATTAGCTGCAAAAATGAAACTAATCGCCTTGACCACAGCTAGACATCAACAAATGCAAGGAAAGGGTTGAAGATGTTCTTTACTGGATTAAGATGCCTGAACAGATAGAACAAATGGTGCAAAACTGTGAAATATGTAACGCATTCAAAAAGACTAGGTGGTATTACATGATATTCACTAGTAGAACACTGCTCAAAATTTCCAAAAGTTGGACCATTACAAGTCAGAGTGATGTTACACTGCTAACATCTGGCTTTGATAAACACAGAAATCCTCATGAAATTGTTTAACATAATGGTATTTTATTTATTTATTTATTTTAATCTAGGAGTTTTACATTTTGGAAAATTGGTAGGAGTTTGAATACATTTTGTCAAGTCCTAAGTATCTTAAAATAATGAGGAAGTGAAATAAATGGTTCAGATATTCAAAAATGTCATCATACTATGGGACAGTTCTGTATCTTCTGATTTCTGTTTGTGAATGTCTGAGGACAGAAACTTACTACTGCATCCTGGAGGTCTTTTTTTCAGCACACGTATATTAAAAAGTATACATTTTAAGTCAAAATGTGTTATTGTTTAGTCATTCAGTCGTCTAACTCTTTATGATATCAGGAATTTTAACACACCATATCTGTCTGGCAAAAACAGCTTCTTTAAGATTTTATAAATCAGTGGTGCACAACCTTTTTGTGGGGAGGGCCACTACACGAATTCTGAATGCATCTGTGGGCCATCTCAAAACATAGTAAGTCATTACAAATTAACAATAAGTACAAGTGACTGGCATTTTTACTTAAGACAGCAGTCATGAAATTGTCTGTTTTCTGCATCAATTTTGCATTTAACTTCATTCTAGCTTGCAGCCATGACTTATTACAAACTCTTGCAGGAAGTTACTACTGTTTACAGACTACAAGTTATAAACAACAAAGAATAGTCACTTCCGCAGCTAAAATTAGAGGTGTGTTCAACTGCAGTCAATTAGGTAAGTAAGCACATGCTGAAAAGTTTGCATGACTGGAGTAAGGCATAGCATTTTTTCACTTTTTTAAGAAATCTTTTGGTAACCCTCTGGGGGCCAGATGGCATTGCATGGCGGGCCGGATTTGGCCCCCCAGGCCGAACGTTGTGCACCACTGTTATAAATGTATATTCAGTACTTTGATAATGCTGTCTAGCCATCTTAGCTTCTGTTCCCTTTTTATTTTGCCTTCTATGTTTCTTAGCATCAGTGTCTTCTCTAGTTAATAGTCTTTATATTATTAGAGTTTTAGTTTACTATTATATCTTCTATTTAACAGTCTAGGTTTGTATCTTTAAGCGTTGGCTGATTTAATCTTCTTGTAGACCATGGAATTTAAAAAAATCTCCAACATTACAACTCAGAAGCATCACATTTTGTAGTATACAGAATCATTTATGGTAGCAAGCTCTTTGAGATGAGTTTGACATTTCTGAACATTTGAATATTTATTGTCCAAATCTCACAGTTATATGTTATTACTGTGGAATATAATAGTTTTGAATATATGGATCTCTGTTGACAATGTGGTATCTTTATAATCTTACCTAGATGTGCCATAGCTTTCTTTCCAAGAAAATTATATTTTAAATTCTGGACTGCAATCATTATCTGCAGAGATCTTACAGCCAAGAAAAAATATGGCTCTACCTCTGTATATTTCCCATTTCGTTGGAAATGAATGATAGGTATAAATAACATATGATATTGATCATAAAGCCAGCTTTTATGCTTTTTGCTTTCATCCCCATCACAAGGCTTTTCAAATTTTTCTCATTTTCAGCCATCAGAGTTGCTTTCTCTGCATGTCTGAGGTTGTTAACATTTACATACATGAATACATACATACATACAAATATTTCAAGCACTAGCATTAATGCCCTTCTAGCTTGCCAATAAACCAAAACACTTGTTCCCATAATAAGTGTCCAGGCTGTTCTTAAAAAATATCTAAACTAGTACTTGCTTTAATGTAATTTGGTAGTCTGTTCCATGCATTGGCTACTCTGTCAGAGAACCAATTAGTACACTTCTCATTCCTATAGAATCTTTTACATAAATTGTCTGATTATTCTCTAGTACTTTTTGATAACTCCTGAACATTCCTAGAGGTATACTTGAATAAGATCTCCTCTTAGATATTTGTAAGAGACACTGTATAAGTTCAGATATTTTAGTCTTTCATGTTGTTGTGTTGTGTCTTTCGGCTTTTCCCAGTTAGGGGTCGCCACAACGGAACACCGGTCCTCTAATGAGTGGCAGTAGATTTTTACGTGCTGAATTGCCAACCCTGACACACAACCTTCAACGAAGGTACGCCCATTCACACATGTCTCCACACAGAAGACGCTCTTAGCTGAGAATCGAACCAGACATCTTACTGTGAGGCGACAATGCTACTGCAGCACCACCACCATAGTCTAACTTAAATTTTCACACCCATGGATGCCCTTGGTATGGGTCTATATTAGATTAGCGAATGCTTAAAAAAGACAACGCTGATTGATCGACCTTATGTAAGCGAAAGCTTAGAATCTCGAACTGTCAGATCAGTGATTTTTTTCTAAGGGAAAAAAATCGCTGATCTAAAACACATACACACAACATAAGCACACCAAACAAACAGAAATCCACACACATACACCTAAAATCTGACACCTAACCCTACACTAAACTATGCACACACCACTAACTATCCACTTATCTTAACCCAAACCCTAACCTTAAGTTCCATCACTATTGCACACTCACCTCACTCGGTCCCTAACCCTAACTCACCTAAACCCGCCATAACCCTCACATCCACACAATCGCACACATCAGACCTCTCAACCTGGAAACGTCAAAAATCTGTACAAGGCCCATGAAAAATAGGTACAAATCTGTACGCTGATTTGCATACTTAATTATGTAACCCCGCCCACTCCAATGGAATTGTGGCATACCAATTTTCAAGCACAAAAATATGGCACCAGAGTCCCCCTGCAGCCATTTCAATGTCCTATAACATGGCAATTTCACCCCATTTACCATAAACACTGTGTGCATACTGCTTTGCTTCTACAATGATTATTTGAATTTTATTTTCACATTTTATAGCACAATGCACAAACACTAGTAGATAGCTGTTAAACAAAGCAACACTGTGTCTCAATGAAAATAGAATTTAAAACTTCTCTGCCCTTTCAACTCACATTCATTGAAACAGCATTGAAACCCACACCACATCCAAAGAAAATGCATCTGGCCAGTGGTGGATAAAGATTACCTTTGGGCTGTTTTCAAATCATAAGCCCCTTGCCCACAAAACAAGAAACATAAATGCATTCTTTGATACACATTCCTTGTATAATACAGCACACTTGTTAGACTTAAGTTAGAGCGCATTTTAAATTTATTGTTTGAACATTTTTCCAGCAGGCAATGAAACAAAATGCATGAACCAATAATGACAAAACTGCACAATTCAAAACATTTCCATCATAAAGTCTACTCAAACTACTACAGTCCACCAGTATCAGTAAATACACACAATCTCTGCTGAAGTAAAAGTCATCTAAATAATTATACATTAAAGAAATATGTAACTAATGAAGAGGTTGCTGCTAGCAAACAGCTTTACAATATATATTTCATTGTTTCATTGACAAATAAAGTGCCTGTTGCCCTTGAGGAATATATTGCCTAAGTTACATTAAACAATATTACTAGCTTATCATTTTATTAGTGTCCTTAACACTGCCATTTCCCATACACACAGAGCAGTCATGACTCAAGTGCAAAGAAAAAACTATGCAAAGAAAATAAATCAAGTGCAAAGAGAAAGCAATGCAATGCAAGGAAGTACAACATAAGCTAAGCAAGCTTCGTACTGGATGCTGTTTCTCACACTCAGAGTGATAAGCATGTTTCTCACATTGCAATGCCATTTGTTTTGTACATAAGGACGTTTCTCTCTGCTGCTGTAAACAACACTCCTAAAGCAGGTTTCTCTCTAACACTGCCATTTCCCATACTCACACACACATGCCCACAACAGCCATGACTCCAGCCCGAAGAGAAAACAATGAAAGTAAATTGAGCCTCAAGTACAACATACGCTAAGAAAGCTTCATACTGGATGCTGCTTGCACACAAGGCCATTTCTCCAAGTTTTTGTCTGCTGCTGTAAACGCACTCCTAAAATTTCTCTCTACTGATATAAAGAAACTCCTAAATCAAGTTTCATACTGGATGCTACTTGCACATAACGTTGTTTAACCACATTCCTCTCTGCTGCTGTAAACACACTCCTACGTTTCTCTCCTTATACTGCTGTGTTGTTTCCCCAAAAACATATACACATACATACATACATACATACACACACACACACACACACACACACACACACACACACACACACACACACACACACACACACACACACACACCTTACCTCCAGTTCCAGCCAGCATAATCTGCTCATGATCATGACAGAATAAATCTCCACATCCACGCTAAGTAGCAAAAAAAATAAATAAATACATCCAAATTCCAAGCAGTAGTTCTCCATGGCACGCGTCACAAAACATAAGCCGTCCAAACAGTTCCCGCTCGCGTTTACTTCAAATCCAAGCAGAGCACTCCATGCTAAAGAGAAGCCAGCAGCAGCAGAAAAAATAAATCCAAACAGTTTCCGCTCGCATTTGCTGGAAATACGTGCCCTGTGTGGGCTTGAGCTGAATTCCGACTGGTTGGCAGAGCTAACGTTGCTGATGTCATCGCGTACGTGATGACATCAGCGAAACCGCAAATTTTTAAATAAATCTTTAAAAATAAATCGGAAATGAAGGGGTGCCACTCGGGAATCGTGGCACCCCATTATTTAACCCCAAAACTCAGTTTTTACCGAGTAATTCGGTACGGTTGGGAGGTTTGGCACACATACCTAACCCGAGCCCTAACACTAACTCACCTAACCCACCGTAACACTCACATCCACACAATCGCACACTTACCTGAATCTGACCCATAACTTTCTACCACAGCACTGAAAATACCGAAGCAACAGAAACGGACAACCAAATTCTTTCCCTAGGAAAAAAAGGAGAAAAGGAGAACTTTATGCTCTTATGGGCCTTTTTTTGTCACAATGAAGACTTCCTCAGATGAATGCATACCCTTTTTCTTAACTAAGGCCCATAAGAGCATAAATTATACACACTTGAAGGGTATGCATTCATCTGAGGAAGTCTTCATTGTGACAAAAACACATTTGTAACGTGTGGGTGTTTATGTGTATTTGTTTGGCCGTTCATTGTGCTTACTGTGGATTTATTAAAGGATTATACTCTGTAGCTTGGTGTTTTCTTCCAAAGTGCTCCTTTTAGCAATTTTAGATTTCAGTTTGGCAGAATTATCTAGCAACAAATTAACCTTTATAATCCCACTGCACATTAATGGTGGTAAAACTTGACTTAAAGTTACAGTAATTTCTTTGGAAACACAAACAAAGTCAGTTTGTTCCGTTCCCTGGTAGGTTTTTTTTTACAGTCTGAAGCAATTCTTGTTCCTGAATATACGCTGTGAATAATTTCTTTACTAACGTTATAAAATCAATATTATTCCAGTCTGGTTCTGGTAAATTTAAATCCCCAGCTAGTATTATTCTTCCTGTCTGTGCTTCATGAAAGAAATGTATGACTTCCTCTAGGTCATCTGCACTTGACTTTGGTGGTCTATACACTCCAACAATTGTTATATGTTCTAGGGTTGTCTTCATTGTCACAGTTACACATTCTATAGTATCGGTATTATCACTGAATATATAATAATCACAGAAGTGGCTAACTTCTTGGCACCCATGCCAATGGCAAATAGCTGCATGATTGCCGAATCATACACCAATGCACTGTACGAGCATGTACACAAATGCATGGACCTTGCCATACCAAATAGAACTAAGATGCTCTTCTCCAAAAAAAGGAAGCCAGTCTGGTGGTCCCCAGCCATCAATAAACTCTACAACAGAAGGTAGAAACTTTTGCAGAAAAAAATGAAGTCACAAGACTGGAAAACCTCCCTTCTCAGTCTCAAAAAGAGCTGAGATCCCTTATCAAATCCTCTAATGCCAGCTATGAAGGCAGAATTGTGTCTGACACCAAAAACAACCACAAAGCATTCTATAGCTATATCAAAAACCTCCAAGGCAATTCCCAGATTTGCTCTGAGTTATTTCACAATGGTAGATCCTATACTGAGCCAACAGATAGCCAACAGGCTGGCTGACAGATTCAGTGCCAACTTTACCCCTCCCCCACCAAGGGCCCTATCACAATACCAGAAGAAAGCCTGGTACCCACCATTTCTGTGGCACAGGTAAAAGCTGCATTGTTCAAAGCCAAGAATACAGCATCCATGGGACCTGATAATATCCCTGGCTACATCCTACAATGAGCTATAAAATGAACTGACACCACATCTCTGTGCTCTGTTCAATCACAGCCTTACCTCAGGCTATGTCCCTAATGAATGGCAAACTGCTATAGTCATCCCGCTCCATAAAGTGGCACAACTACAGACCCTGGGAATTATTGCCCTATAAGCCTGTCGAGTCTGGTATGCAAACCTATAGAGCTCATCATCATGGACCTGCTTAACAAAGATATAGGCACTCTCCAAACCTCTTGACCCCACACAGTTTGGCTTTGTCAAAGGGAGATCCTGTCTGCTGAACCTGGTTGATTTCTTCGAGGCAGTCACCAAGGCTGTGGATGAGGGTAAGGCAGTGCATACAGCCTACCTCAACCTGGTCAAGGCCTTTGATACAATTCCCCACTCAGGTATCATTGATAAACTCACCAAACTAGGCATCAGTCCTTACATCACTAGGTGGGTTGCAAATTGGCTCACAGACAGGACCCATAGAGTGAAAGTTGCAGATTCCAAGTCAGACTGTTGACCAGTCATGAGTGGAGTCCCACAGGGCTTGGTCCTGGGCCCTCTCCTATTTGGCATCTACTTCTTAGAAGTCCAGATCAACAGAGAAGGACTCTGGCTGACCAAGTTCGCTGATGACTACAAGTTAGGTGTCATTATCACCTCCCCAAGTGATGCAGACATCCTACAAAAAGGCCTCTCTGAGACCAATGACTGGTGTGGGAATCATGGCCTGAAGCTTAACGCCAAAAAATGCGTTATCATCCCTTTTTGGAAAAAAACAGTTCCCATGAATTACCACATTGATGGGAGCACACTGACCACTGAAGGGGCCATAAGAGATCTGGGCACCCAGGTCGACAGCCACCTAACCTTTGACCACCACATTGCCACTGTGGTCAGAAATTCCTTCTACGTGACACATCTTATAACCAAAGGTTTCGCATCAAGGATGAAAGAGGTCATCATCCCTCTCTACTCATTCCTCATTACACCAGTCATCGAATATAATGCCCCATTTGGCATGTACCTGACCAGACACCTACAACAGCTGGAGAGGCCACAAAAGTACCTCACAAAAAGAATCCTAGGCCTTAAACACATGCCTTTCATGGACAGACTCAAGAAACTTCAGCTGTTCTCAGTCTCTTATCATCTACTTAGAGGTGATCTCTGTTTGACTTACAAAGCCATGTCTGACCCAGCCCTACTTTAAATGCTACACCTAAAGAAATCTTAATCCCCCTGCACCACATGCTCCGGAGATCATAGCCACATTACCACAATTAATAGAACATGCTGGAAGGACCAGTTCATCTCCTAAAGACTGCTCATATTCTGGAATAAGCTTCCCATTCATGTCAAGCAGAGCACCTTGCTGGCTTTCTTCAAGAGAAATCTTGACGATTGGCTGGATAACAGAAAGTTCACCCCAGGGTTAACTTCAGTTGCCCTACTGGATAGGGGCACTATGAACTATCACTGGGTGGCACAGTGCCTGGGCAATTTTTTTGGGCTAGGCTTGTAAAGGCTAAAGGGCCATTAGCCTAGTACACACCTATGAACCTATCTTTAATCCCTATCATAACACCTCCACCTGATTTTTTTGTTAGAATGCATGTTACAGTAAAAACATTTATACCGTGAAAGAACTGGTTTCCACTCATTGTTCTTTAACCATGTTTCATGAACAATAGCTACATCAATCTTGTGGGAACGTAGCAAATTTTCCAAAAAGAACTTTATTATTAATGCTCCTAGCATTAACAACCATCAGAGATGCATCAAATTTTGCTATCTGTGAAATGTTGAATTTTTGACCTGGCAAAAATCCTGCCTAATGTTTGTCAAATACTGCAAAATATCTGCTGCAAAAATTCTCTTCCCTTACCTTGACAAATGCACCCATCCAGTCTGAAAACATGTGTGCCAAAAACTAGGCTTTGATGCTCTACACGTTTCCATTTTTTAAAACAGGAAATTTTTTCCATGTAGGTATTTACCCAAAAAATCTTTTCAGTCACAGCAACTTGACTATCCTTTCTATATTTCTCCTGGCAATCTTGATTCCAGAGTCATCAAACCAAGCATTTAACATGACATAGTCAGCATATAATGAATTATTAGGGTAGTACTATACAGCATTGTCTCAGTCCTTCTTTGATCTTGAACCAATTAGTTCTTCCATATTCGGTTCTGTTATTTCTTCTTCTGTAAAGATATTCAACAGGAGGCAAATAAGGATGATAGTATCTAGGTTTTTCTATAGCTAAGTAATGTGAATTTTAGAAATAATTTTAATTGCTAGACATTTGACTATTGGTCTTTTGAAAGTATGCTGATCCCATAATGTGGGGTACTTGCAGTGTGTAAAGTCTGGTTCTCCCTAGCAATTCCAAAGCAGTGTATTATTTTCCATAGTTAACCATCTGTACAGCTATGAAATGGATTTGGATTTCACAAAAATACTTTTCCCCTTATGTCAAGGCTTGTAACTTCAGCCTGAAAATACATACATAGAGGTGTATGAGGCCACAACCTATCCACATACTTACTTAGCACTAATTAATAATTTTCATTGTTTTATTACATGAACTGTATGAACATGCAGGCTGTAATTAGATGAAACTTTGGTATGGTATTCTCTCATCTCAGTTGTTTGTTATATAATACTAATGCTTAAGCAGAAAATAGTTAAGAAATAAAGAAGAATGCAGCTTCTGAGTGATAATCTGTTTGGTCAGAACCCTGCTAGTGCATAAAATACTACCATACAGAGATATGAATGTGACCTAATTCGCAAGGGCTGATTCAGTTTTACTGTAAAAATATGAAAAAGGATTGCTGCCTTATTTTGTAGTATGTGCTTGACAGAAAGAATTTCATGACTAATTTCTGTCTAGAAGGGTAGTGCATACAGTTAAGTACATTTACATTTACAATGGAAGCATGGCAGCCATCTGGAAATAACATTCCTCATACAGCCTAATATTAATAAGAACTGTAACTAATAATTCTAGCCCTGGTATGGCTTGTAGATGTATCTGATGCTTGGTTAATAACCAAGCAGAAGCTTGATTTTTTATCTATTTAATTCAGTTTATTTAATTTATAAGTGAGTAAGTGATTTGGACCTTCTTAGAGTAAATGGTTCGGACTTTCCAAAAATACAAGTGCAAATATATATGGAGAATTTAAGTGTAGGTGAATATGCGACATGCTTTTAGAGGCAATGAGAGACTAGAAAATGCAGATAAAAACATGTAGATATGATTAAAACATGCAAATCCCACATAATCCGTGAGAGAAATTCAAAACCAAGCCACAGAGCTGGGGACGATGAAACAAAAATCTTAACCACTGACCCCTGTGCTGTCTGCTGACTCAGTGTGCTGTTCCATGTGACTCTCTTAGGCAGTTGAGGTCCTCTGGTGTGGACCATGCTCCAGTTTTCCTCATGTCTAACAAACAGACATGCAGATTTCTGTATATTACCTCTAATCATACTTTTACCCTCAGTGTGAATGTTGCTTAACAGTACACATTGTTTACTGTATGTTAGTGTAGCATAAGTGGGGTGCTGCACTCCTGAGTGTATCATCCTTCAGATGAGATGTTAAACTGAGGTCCCATGAGGTAATTAAAGGTGGATGTAAAAGATCACATGACACCTATCAAAAAGAGCAGGACTCCTTTATTTATATACAAAAATAACTCTTATTTACAAAATATTTAGATATTTTTTACGTATGTATGAATATATAAACATAGAAATATGTTTATACATATTCATAATTTCCTTTACAATAATGCTAAATTTTCATCTCTATTAGACCCCTACTCTTTTTTCCATAACCACCATATGATTTTACTTAACATTGTTGCTAAAGTCCATTTATCATAAAACATAATTTTATTTATTGTTTTATTCCATGTAACCCATATAACATAAAATAACTTTTTATCTATTCTTTTAATATATTCTTTACTTCTTTTCCTATTATATCCATATATAACCCATATAACACAAAATAACTTTTTATCTATTCTTGTAACATATTCTTTACTTCTATTCTTATAACATCCATATTTAATCATATCCATGTTTATTTTATGCACTTCTTTTATTCTTCAAAAAAAATCTTCTTTACATAGTTTCTTGATAAAGTAAACATATTATATCACTTTTTTTTTTAAATGGCATATTTTCTTTTACTGGCAATGTATCTATTACTAGTCTCCACAAAATATCTTGACATTTTGTTTTCTGATTACAACATTTGCTTCTTATTTAATTGCTTTAATTTTTTCATCTGTTAGATTTTCACGTTGTTTTATATAGTAATGTTTTATTACTACTTTGTTATACCACACTTTTCTATCTTTTTTATATCATTAATTTTTATTTTCCACAAAAATATTTTCCTTGATAACATTTTATTTCTTCATTTATGTACTCCTTTCTCTTTTACTTTTTTTACCATCCCCCAAAATTTATCATACTTACATTTATACAGATTTATTACTAATCTCACATCTTTTTCATTTATCCACGTTAACACTTTGTACAAATTTAATGAAGCAGCATATACCACTTGCTAATTAGTGTTAAACCTTCTTCTTCTTTATTTACATACAAAACTCTTCTTTTTACTTGGTTTAATGTAGAACCCCATATAAATAAAAACATCTGTAATACTTCATTTTCAAATATTTTGACTGCATAAATATACATGCTAAGTATGCTATTTTCCCATCAGTACTGAATTTTTCAAATAAGCCTGTTTTCAAATGATAATTTATATGTTCTCCAGAACAGACAGGCTTGTTTTAGTTCTTCTATTGTTTTCCCATTGAACTTTATATCCAAATTTTATACCTAAAACAGCAATTCCATTCATTGTAACATATATACCCTTAACTTTACTACATCATCTAACCTTTACTTTTATCTTCATTTAAAACCATTCCTATCATCTCTAGATACTCATTTGTGCAAATTATTATTTCTTTTATCCAAATGTTTTGTTTTTTGCAACTATTATAATGTTATCTCCCAACAAATATTTGCAACATCAATTGTATAACCCATTTCAGAACTGAACTTAAAAACTTCCTTCTTAATTCTAGCTCCTGCCCATGTCAGGACCCTACTTAATAGCCCCTTCACTTCTCTATAACAGTCATTACTCCAAATCTACCAACCTTCCAAGACTTATACTCTCTATTATTGTAACATTGTAACACTATTCATGCATTTATCACCAATCTAACTCTTATTATACCAAAATATACTAGCACAAAATGTATTCTTTACTTTACTCATGATTTTTACTACTGCGTTTAATTCTTAATATAACTACTGTTATTGTAAATATGTGCAATGATATAACTATTGCAATATTCTTGTTTTTGGAATGAATGTTCATTGATAGCCTGTATATTTTTATTGCTGGAGTTTTAATCATCAGGTCTCCACTGAAAATGAGCCTTTCGCTCAGCTGGACTAACCCGGTTAACAGATGACAAAATAAAATAAAATAAATAATAAAATCTGCATATGTTAACATAACTGGAATTGTTAACCCTTCAGGTGTTATATACCCCGCCACCTTCATTTTGTAATTTATTTTGCATACTATCATATTCATAACTAATGCAAAGAGTATACAACTCATTGGACATCCCTGTCTTACATCATTCTTCATATGTACCCATAGCTGGCCTTAGGCATAGGCCAACTAGGCAACCACCTAGGGCGCCGCTGTAGTAGAGGTGCTTTTCCAGTAATTTGTATGGTGTAGGTAGACCAGCATGGGGTCACCGGGTGGTGTCATGGGGCAGTGTTGAGACCTTTTGCCTAGGGCACCAGTTGACCAAAGGCCAGCCCTGTATGTACCTCTTGGCTTAACCAGCCATTTACAAGTATTTTTATTTTATTATTACAATACACTGACATACATAATTTTCTGACTTTCTCATTTATATTCTTTCATTATTACTGATAAGAATTAATTTCTAATTGTGTCAAATTCCTTATTAAGGTCTCCTATCATGATTTTTGCTACTTCTTTTCTATTTATAACATCATCCACAACTTCTTTAACTATCATTAATAATTCTTGACAACCCTTCCCCTTTATAATATATAGGTTTGGTTCCCCGTCATATGATCGAATTTCTCTAAACTTGAAAGTCATAAACTCGAAACCAGAATCTCGAATTTAGAGAAACTAGAACATATGAAAGGGACAAAAAAAAAAAAATTAACACCTTTCAAATATTTTTGCAGGGGGGCTTCCTCTGCACCCCCACACCCCCCTACTTAAATATACCTACTCCGAGATTGCACTATAGTGAAGGAAAGGGAAATCTCCCATTCCACACTATACGCGTAAGCGCAAAATGGAAGATTTTCCATTTCTCCGCTATAGTGCGGTCACGGAACATTCACATTTAAACTGCTAGGGTACGGGGGACCTGGCCCCCTGCAATAAGGTAAGTTAACTTTTTATTTTTTTAAACCTAAGGCTCACATTCACAATTTTGAGTGAATGGAAGTTCGAGATTATGGTCTCGAGATTATGAATTTCGAGCTTCCATCCATTCAATCTTGTGAAGGGGAACCATGGGTCTATATTATATCATCAAATTGCAACACCCCCTGCTAATTATATATACAGCTCTTGTGATTTCAGTAAGTACAGTTCGATGAACGGCATGTTTGGCAAAATGCCATTTGAAATGCCATTTGATGAACTGTTCTTTTGATGATATAATAGAAACCCATAATATATATATATTATCTTCTTTAATATTTTCCATTTTATTTTCAAATCTCTTTGGTGTTATTTTCATAAAGCTCTTATAATCATTATTATTCAATACTATTGGTCTCCAGTTTTTTAATTGTCTTCTGTCTTCCTTCTTCCATATAAATAAAGTATTCCACTACATAATTCTTTCTATAACAGTATTACTAATCTCTTTCCTTCTTCATTCTATGCTTTCCCATTTATCCTTTATATTACTTAGCATATTTTTATATATTCATTTTTTTCCTTTATCTCTAGCACTATAGCAAGATGATCAGAAAATCCAGTTTCAACTACTTCCCTTTCTCCTATAAATAAATCTTCTGATACTATCAAATAATCTATTTCAGTTCTATACATACCCCTTTTGTAAGTCTATGATTTTTTGTTGCAAAGTTTTAACTTCCCACATCTTATAACTCCAAACATTTTTCTTATTCCATTTCCTTTCTTTTTAAGCTTGCCCCTTGAATCACAGTTAAAGTCTCCTGTTTTTATAATGTTCATATTTATCACAACATAGTCTAAAATCTGATGAAATAAGCTTTCCCTTTCTTTACAATAAGTATAAGCATATAATCTTATAATTCTAAGTATGAATTTTTTCCATTTTAAATCTACAATGGTTAACCTTCCCATTTTTTGCTAAAGTTACATCTAATATATTTACTGTATTTCTACAGAATATGGCTATTCCAGAGCATCTCTCATTTCCCAAATTCCAAATTAACTTTCCTCCCCATAGTTTCTCTATAATCTTTCTTCATTTGTTAAAAATATTGTGTCTTCTAACATAATTACACCAACATATCATGTATGATATCACTCCAAAATCCCTATTCTTCTTACTATATTCTTAATACTATTTACATTTACAGAAAGCCTCTAAAATGTTCATTTTCCTTAGATTCATATGTTCATAGCTAATTACTAGGGTAGCTTTCTTAGGGTCTATATGACTAGACCGAAAGATCAGAACAGCGAATGTATCATGTGTTCCGGCCCCAAAATCCGGACAACACCAAGAAAGGAGGGGGAGGTGTCCATATTCATAAAGGACACCCACACCTCAAGGTTGGTGGCAACGCACGATGCATCGGAGACCATCCAGGTGCAATTAACCATAGGCAAGACTGCTCTGCAATTTGTAGCATGTTACAGGCCACCCTCTCAAACTCAGGAACCTCACATGGCCTTCCTGAAAACAATGGAGGGGATAAATGTATCTCCAAACACCATCATACTAGGTGACTTCAACTACCCTAATATAGACTGGGAACACTACTCAAGCCCAAACACTCTAGCCCAAAGGTTCCTGGAGTTCATAAACTCAAATGCCATGGAACAACTAGTCACCATCCCCACAAGAGGAGAAAACATACTTGATCTCATCATCATGAACATGGGATCACAATGTTCAACACCAGAAGTATACCCCTCACTGGTGAGATCAGATCATAAACTAATCTCGCTGGAGGTCCTCATCCGCCCCCACCTGAAATAAAAAAAGACCACAGTGAAAAACTTCTCAAAAGCCGACTTCACACTTCTAAAACTAGTGTGGTCTCCTTTAAGGCCCCTGAGCCAGTGGTAAACATTACTCAAACCGCTGAATCACTTACAAATGCCTTCTACCAGCACCTACAGGACTGCATGGATCAGGCAATCCCAAACAAAACTAAGACTCTTTGTACCAAAGGCAAGCGTCCAGTCTGGTGGACCCCAGCCATAAACAAACTCTACAACAAAAGGAGGAAGCTACTACAAGATAGAGCAAAATCCTTGAAAGGTAAGACACCTTTGATCATTATAAGTAAAAACTAAGAGCTCTCATAAAATCATCCAAGGCAAATTTTGAGAGAAAAATCACCAAGGACTCAAAAGACAATCATAAGGCCTTCTTTAGCTATGTTAGAAACCTAGGAGGAAACTCCCAGATATGCTCAGAATTAGTTCAAAATGATGTGAAGATTACTGAACCTACACACATTGCCAACATACTGGCTGACAGGTTCAGTGTAAACTTCTCCCTCCCCCCCAAAAGGAGAGATATCTATACCAGAGGATTGTAGCCCCCCAAACATCTCCAACGCCCAGGTGAAAACTGCTCTCTCCAAAGCAAAAAACACAGCATCCATGGGACCGGATGGTGTCCCCGGCTGTGTGCTCCACGAACTCAATGAGGAATTGAACCCGCAGTTAGGACAGCTGTTTAATCTTAGTCTCACCTCAGGATACGTACCCAAGGAGTGGCGCACGGCGACTGTGGTCCCACTTCACAAGGGCGGTGCCTCCACCGACCCTGGAAATTACCGTCCCATTAGCTTGACAAGCCTTATCTGCAAAGCCATGGAGAGGATCATAATGGAACTCATAAATAAAGACATAGGGAACTTGCAGACTTTGGATCCAACCCAGTTTGGCTTTGTCAAAGGCAGATCATGCCTTTTAAACTTGGTTGACTTTTTCGAGACAGTCACCAAGGCCATTGATGACGGAAAGGCAGTTCATACAGCCTACCTTGACCTGGCAAAGGCCTTCAACACAATACCCCACTCAGGTATCATCGAAAAACTCATCAGCTTGAATGTAAACCCATACATCACAAGATGGGTTGCAAACTGGCTAAGTGACAGAACCCACAGGGTCAGTGTTGCTGGAGCCATGTCAGACTCAAAGCCTGTCACAAGTGGTGTCCCACAGGGCTCAGTCCTGGGTCCACTCTTGTTCGGCATCAACTTTTCTGAAGTACAAGCAAACACAGGAGGGTTATGGCTGACAAAGTTTGCAGATGACTGCAAACTGGGCGCCATAGTCGAAAACACATCTGACACAGATATCCTTCAGAAGGGCCTCACAGAAACGGATAACTGGTGCCAGAGCCATGGCCTAAAGTTAAATTCCAAGAAATGCATAGTCATACCCTTCAGGAAAAACAAGGTTACCCCTAGCTACCATACAGGTGGCAATCCACTGAGCACAGAAGAAGTCATCATGGATCTGGGGACCCAGGTTGACAGTAGCCTTTCGTTTGACACTCATGTTGCTAAAGTAGTTAGGAAAACCTTCTACATTGCCCACCTGATCATGAAGGGATTCACATCTAGATCAAGGGAGGTCATCATCCCCCTGTACTCATCACTCATTTGACCTATGATTGAGTACAATGCCCCATTCGGAATGTATCTGACCCGACACCTGCATCAGCTGGAAAGGCCCCAAAAGTTCCTCACCAAAAGGATAAAGGGTCTCAAAAATATGTCTTATGCTGCCCGACTGAAAGAATTCCAGGTCTATTCAGTCTCATACCGCTTGCTCAGAGGTGACCTGTGCCTGACATATAAGGCCATGTCAAACCCTGATTTGATGAATATGCTTCACCTCAAAAAATCTAGATCCCTCAGAACCACAAGGGCGGGAGACTTAAACCTTGACACGGTTATTAATAGAACGTGCTGGAGGGACAGATTCATCACCCAGAGACTCCCTATGCTGTGGAACAAAATCCCGGTACATGTGAGGCAGAGCACCTCACTGGCCTTGTTCAAGAGGAATCTTGACCAATGGATGGGGGATCGCAGATATACCCCAGGGATTACTTCAGTGTCACTGCTTGACAGAGGCACAGCAAAATAATAGGCATAGTTTTATTCAAACTAAAGGGGTGGCGAAAGCCAAATAACTATGGGCTAGGCTTATAAATGCCCTTGGGCAGATAGCCTAGTATGAACCTATGAACCTATGAACCTATGTACATCGACACATTTACGTCGATGTACATACAGAATGAAACACCTAAATGGCGAAAACTGGAACGCCGAACGTGTTTCATAGCTAGCAGCACGATGGTGGGGATAAGGAAATATATCCTTTTCCCCACTTTAGTGCGGTCTCGTAGTTGGTATATTTAAGTAGGGGGGGTGGGCCAAAGCCCCCCACATGGGGGGTGCAGGGGGGGCTTGCCCCCCTGCAAAAGCTAATTAATGGAATATTTTAGTTTAGATTTTACCTACCTGTGTGGCACATTATGATGATGAAACACGTTTGGCGTTCCTGTTTTCACCATTTAGGTGTTTCGCTGAGTATATACATCGACGTAAATGCGTCGATGTACATACATTCGCTGTTCTGATCTTTCGGTCTAGTCATATAAACCCGCTTTCTTAATGTGCAAGACTAGCCAATTTTCCACCCAAAGGTGAGAATCAAATACAATACCTTGTGTCTGTGAGTCAGACACCTTAACCATCATACCAGTCCCCAATTATTAACTATATATATTCATTTTCAACCATTTCCTTTCTTTTTTCTTTTTTAGTTACCCTGTGAAATGTTCTTTTTCTGTTCTTTTCCCAATTACCAATAGAATACTTTTTTTGTCTTACTAGCTCCCAGTTGATGTCTTCTTCATCACTTCTATGTCCTGTTTATTTTTTTCTCATCTAATGTTTCTTCTATTTCTACTGCTTTGAAAATGTCAGAATCTTCTATGTCCTGTTTAATATTTCTTTCTCATCTAATTTTTCTTCTATTTCTACTACTGCTAAAATTTCTTCTGTTTGCTCCTTTTCTTCTCTTTCCTTTTTCTTTTTCCTTACTCTTATTTTTGCAATCCACCCATAAATGCCCAATTTTGTTACATTTTTTATATTTCCCCATTTCTGCACAAATATAACATTTTCTTTTGTCAAAGTTACTTATCAAATGTCCCTTTCCACAAAAAAAAAAAAAAAACATGTTTTAGGCTGTCCCAAGTATCACATTCCCCTCCACATTTATCATGCTTGGTATATGTATAATTTTTTTCTCTTTCTATTTTTAATACAATATTACAATCTCAGACACCAGTCCATAAATCCCCTTTGTCATAAACTTTTGCATTGTCCAGTACTTTTTTACATAAAGTTTTCAAATGTCTTTTCAAAGTCTCTCTTTCTACCTCTGTTCAAAATTGGACATGAATTTTCTTTTATGTTTCTCCATTAAATGCTTTTAGCATTGCTTGCAGTCTTTCTTTTTTTCATACTCTCCAAGAAATTTTTCTCAAATATAATGTCACAAAATGTCTCTTTGTTAATAAGAATAAATTCTCTTATTTCATGTGTTTTTACACCCAAAGGAGCTATTAAATTGTCCCACACTTCATACCTGTCCATTTCTTTGTCTTCTTCACTTTGAATCTTTACCACATACTTTGTTTTTTATTTTCTTCTGCCTTCTTTTCTGCTAATCCACTTTTGCCTTTTTTTTTCTTTTTTCCATATGTTTTCTTTTCCATCTCACTACTGTTATGCAGGATTGGCTCTGCATCCTCCTTTATTCATAATGTCCCTCAGGAAGCATCTCCTTCATTTTCTGGATCACTCTGCACCACCATTTCTTTAAGTAAATCATTCCACACCTTCCTGGCTGGAGGGTTATAATTATATAGCCACCACTTGCTGACTCATCTCAATCAAACAGATTTCTTTGAAACATTTCCTCAGAATCCTGCAGACACTCTACGGTCTCAATATTTACTTTCTCCTCCATTTTATTCACCACTCCAACAACTCCTTCTCTGTTTAGCTGCCTCCCTGTTTCACCAGAGTGCATCTGTGCCTGGAACAGACACAGGACGTGCTCCTCCAAAATGGGTCCCACTCACAACAATGACTAGTAGGGGGAAGTTTACTGGTGCCCTGGCTAAATTTCTCCTACTAGCATCAATACTGTCTTGGCTCTCCCTAATATGAGTCCACTAGTTTAGTGAGACTAATACAGTCAACAAAGGATAGATAGACAGATAGATAAATAGACAGGTAAATCAACTTCCACCAATAGATTACTAGCAACTTTTCTAAAAGTAATTTATGCAGGCTATATCATAGTAATTTCCTGTACTCTAAGCTGACCATAGCTAATGTTTCATCCAGATCTTTTGCCCTACTCACCCATTCAGAGAAATAAGATTTATTTTTCACAAGATCTCGTACTAAGAAGCCATGCTATCACAGACCCTGACTGTGTTTAGTGAAGAAGATAACCATTTCCTTTAAAAATTTCTTTAAACACATGTAAGTCTAAAACATTCCTTTTTACTACAACTATGTATAAGTGTTTAGATTCAAAGGTTCAAAGGTTCTTAGAAATTTTATAACCATGACACCCAGAACTGGTTGAAAAGTAGCAGTGCACTCCATTAAGGAGACTTTGTCTATATATTCCAGGTGAAAATTTGTGACCACCCATTTAGTCACCTAGACTGGTTTTAAAGGTTGCTAGGGAAGTAGTTTGCTTAACAGGTAAGGGCAGCCTCTTCCAGAAACAGTGTATACATTGGTTTAAATGTGTGTTATGCCATCTGGTATCGTCAATATAATAGTGAAGGTTTAGTTCTCTAGAACAGGAGTTTATTTTGCCACTTATTTAACTTGAGGACTTCAAAGAGTGCTGGGTCATTCACAGCACAGAAATTTTAGCAGAAATCACCCCTCAGTTGTCTGTATGAACTGAGTAGCATGACAGAGCTTTTAGTCTGTCAGAGTAATTGACACCTGAGATCCTTTTGGTTAGGAAATGTTGAGGTCTCTCAAGATGGTTTGGATACTTTATGAGGGATGTGTTGATGGGTGCATTATATTCAGTGATGGATCTAATAAGGGATAAATAAAACCAAAAAGCCCATGTAGTGGTTGACCTGCCGAAACAAGTACCAGTATTCAAAAAGATTTTATTAAACAAATTAAGCACTTTCATCCTTTCCAAACTAGGACTTCCTCAAAATACATAAAAAAACTCCAACTCAAGTGTTTATAATAAGACTGTGACACAACTCCTAATTAATGCAGAGTTAAGTAACTAATTAAGGTAAAATCCCACATCTTAGTGTGCACTAAAATATGTATACAAAGTCCCCACCCTATAAACCCTTAATATAAACATACAAACTCACTTCAAATACAAAATGTTACATTTAAAAACATAAAAGTATGAAATGTAATCATACATAACCAAAAACATGTGGCATAATCAAACTACCAAACCATACTGACATAACAATAAAACAAATGTTTCTCATACAAATATACCTCCTAAAAAACATATATTATTATACGTACTGTAAAATACTAAAATAATGCTAAATAATTCTAAATTATTCTAATATAATGTTAAGGCTGTCTGTCTAAGAAGGGACATAAGATTAATGCTGTCATTTAACCCTGGTAGAACAGTGGCATTGAGTCTAAACTGCCAGTAAAGCTCTCTAATAGCCAATCTATTTTCCCAGTACATTCCTTGTGGATCTCTTCTCACAATTTCTACAATACTAAAAAGAAATTTATTAAAATTGTGGCAACTCATAAAATGTTTATACAAGGCATTGTTCAAATTCTTTAAATTCTATAAATGTTTGTAGACCCATTTACGCAGGGGTCTCTCAGTTTTAGCCACATAAAATTAATGGCACCCTTGACAAACAGCGATATACACCAGACCTGTGATTCCACAATCCTCTGTCTCTAATTTAATATTTTGGTGAGGGTGTCCAGCCTGAACTTCTTTACCTAGTAAAATATAAGTGCAAAATTTACATGCCCCACATTTATGTGTACCCTTCCTGTCCTGAAACCTATGTAAGGGATGCTCCAACAAATATTTCAAATTATAATCAGTTTTATGCTCATTGTTTTGGCAGGTCAACACTACGTGGGCTTTTTGGTTTAATAGTTGATTTGTTTGCCAGTGGTGTTTGCTGTCTTTTTTTTGTTAATTTGTTCTGGATTACAGCATCTGTGATCTCCCTGGTTACTGCACATCATGTTATATTCGGTGCAAGGTATAACAAGGATTAAAAAGCAGGCGGTTTTATTGGGCACCTGTACTTTTTTATTTTTGCTTGAAATATAGCAGAATTCAGTAGTGCATGTTCTTTGCCTCAGTGCAATGATACTCTGACTCAAACTGAAGACTGTGATATGCCCAACTCTGGTGAGGTGGGTAAACTTCCTCAGCTTGTGAAACTGCTCTTGCAACAAGTGTCCCAAATTCAATCATCCTTGAAAAAACTGCACTTTCCAAGCACCTTTGCGATTGGATCTCAATGTAATGGTCTCCTGAACCTGGAAGCTACTGATGCTATAGTAAAACAGAAGAGAACTGTGCTGAATAAGGAAGCAACTGTGATTTCAGATCCTGAAAAGATTCCATGTGGGAAAAGAAATAGAACAACTGAGGACTATCTAGCATATTTCAACAACTGGTTTAACTGGGATTTTACTTTTTCCACTGTTATTTCAGACACCATGGCTATTAGCTATGTGTCTAGGAATTTACAGGACACTTTACATGCTTTGGAAAAGTAGCTCAGCATGGTATGTGCTTTGCAATGTGATAATGCCTACCTTGCCAAATGCATTAAATGTAGGCAAGTTCCTAAGGGCCTTCGCATGTATAAATTTCCTAATGGGATTTTATATGGGCAAAATGAACTGGATGAACTGCTTAGCATGTCTGATAGACACAGAGTGTGACTTATGTGATTTATTATTAGAATTAATAACATTCATATAGGTGAACTGTTTAATGAGATTAACGATTTAAGTATTAAAATTAATAATGATGTGGCCTCTACAGTTTTGAAGCCTATTATAATTCCGTATTTGACAAAGTAGAAGAATAAATTAGGCATAATATGATAAGGGAAACAGAAAAAAACTTTTTAGGGATGAATCTGAGTATAATAGTAATTCAGCCTACCCCTTAACAAATGCCTGCCATATTAATGATATGGGTACTAAAAATAACAATAAGGGTGATCTTAGAGGGGCAGTGGGAAGTAATAATATTCTTGTTGCTTATAGGCAGAAACATGATCTCACCCCTAAGTCCTCACATCATAATAAAATAGTGAGGTTTTTGAGAAAGAATATCTACCACTTAGGAGGCCCAAAAGGATCGGTAATAAAACTTGACAGTTTAATTTTTTACTGCAACTCCAACTACTGAGAGGACAACAATACAAGGGGTGGAAATCATAGCAGAAGAAGAACAGCAGGAGCAATTATTAGTGGTAGATGGGGTAACTGAGGCTTTTGGAGGTAAAATGCACAGTTGGAATGGTTTTTATATTTTAACTGTACTGAACAGGTTGTTAAACATACCCATTTTCTCTGTTTAAGAAAAGGCTTAAGTTTGTTCCAAGCTGTAGATGTCATGTAGCTAAGGTTCTTACTGAATTTAAACTGTATACAAGAAAATTACATTTTAAAAGTATATTTAAGCACAAGATTGATACTGATTCTTCTATCAATGATTTTATGAGGAAAAGTGTGTTTAATCCTCCACTACACCCCATGGTAGCTAGCTATGAGAAAATCTGTACACAGAAATATATAAACTTTATGACACACAGTATAGGAAGGTTTATAACATAGAAAAGGAGGAGGCATTATTACTGAGAGAACTGAAAATGAATGACAGTATATGGGTCATGAAGCCAGATAAGGGGGGGATGGGATGGTGTTAATGAATAAAAGTGATTATATTAATTCAATAGGAGAAATTTTATATAACAGATACTTATGTGATAGTTTCATTAAATTAAATCAATATTGCACAAAAAAAGATTCAGTTATTTTTGTAGGATTCATTATTGCAGGGTGTCATTAATGAAATGATTTATAATTTTTTACTTAATAATTATCCAGTAATGCCTAATGCATTTGGTATACCTAAGATTCATAAGAATATTACTAATCCTCCCCTTAGGATGATTGTGGCTACCCATAATAGTTCTAAGTATACATTAGGGCTGTTTGTTGACAGAATTCTTAAGGGTATTTTAGTTCCTATTAGTTAGATTTTTATTAGATTCATGGGATTTCCTTAGAAAAATTAGGAATGAGTATTATTCATATAATCTGCAAATTCCTTCACTTCACGATCTTTATCCTTCCACAAAATTAATGCATCATCCAGATAACGTAAATATAAATGCCACTGGTCCTTAAAATTCGAATTCAAAATGTACTTTTTTGTCCCATGAGAACACCATCAAATTTGCATAGATGGGTGCACATCTGGAACCTATCACTACTCCTTTAGTCTGTCTAAAATACTCATCCTCAAATGTGAAAAAACTGTTTAACAAAATGTATTCCATAAGTACCTTTATGAAATTAATCATATTATTAGCTGAAGATGTGAGTTCTTGTACTGCATCATAAAAAGCTCTAACCCTTCTTTATGAAGAATAGAAGTAAATAAATTAATCACATCAATAGTAATGAAAGCACATTCATCTGAATAGGTTCATAGATTAGTACTAAGCTAACTGCCCTTGAGAGCTATTTTAAGCCTAGCCAATTATCCCTTGTGAGACTCAAACCCTGCATATTGTGCCTGTAAGGTAAACACCTTAACCATTAGGCCACCCTCCCAACCCCTTAATTGGGTTAATAACGTTTGT
The DNA here is from genome assembly GCF_019279795.1 of Protopterus annectens. Taxonomy (NCBI): domain Eukaryota; kingdom Metazoa; phylum Chordata; order Ceratodontiformes; family Protopteridae; genus Protopterus; species Protopterus annectens. The sequence goes on from NC_056726.1 coordinate 1,763,364,044, forward strand.
TCGTATTTTAAGTTTACCCATAATGATTCAGTGGGTAGTATTGACTATTTAGATGTTACAGTATTTAAGAACTATGGGGATAAATGTGGGTGGCCTAATGGTTAAGGTGTTTGCCTTACAAACACAAATTACAAGGTTTGAGTCTCACAAGGGATAATTGGCTACGCTTAAAATGGCTCACAAGGGCAGTTAGCTTAGTACTAATCTATGTTGTGGTTCCAAATTATTTAGGAAACCTACTTATTCCAACACTTATTTGGATTTTCAGAGCAGTAACCCCCTTACATATTAAGGAAAATGTAGTGAAAGGACAAATTATAAGAACAGCTAGAATGTGCTCAACAGTCCAGGATTTTAAGGTAGAGTTGTCTAAGTTATTCAATATGTTTACTGAACAGGGGTATCCTCTGGATATGATTGCAGTATGTGGGAAGATGGTATTGGATGGCTGGGGCATTAAATAAAAGTCATTATTCAGTAGTAGGGAACCAGTGTCTACTCAGTGTAATAATAATACAAATGCTTCTTTTGCCCATTCTATGGTATTACATTATGATAATTTTAGTAATGAGGTTTAGAAAATTTTAATAAAGAATTGGGTAATGTTTCATACAAACTTGGACCTAAACAATAGTTTGGGGGATAGACCCCATTTTGTGTTTAAAACCAATTAATTGTTGGAACATCCCTTACATAGGTTTCATGATAGGAAGGGTATGCATAAATGTGAGGCATGTAAATTCTGCACTTACATTTTAGTAGGTAAAGAAGTTCTGGTTGGACATCCTCCCCAAAATATTAAATTAGAGACAGGGGACTGTGGAAGCACAGGTCTGGTCTATATTACTGTTTGTCAAGGGTGCCATTACTTTTATGTGGGTAAAACTGAGAGACACCTGTGAAAATGGGTCTGTGAACATTTATACACTATTCAACACAAGAATTTGAACAATGCCTTCTATAAATATTCTATGAGTTGCCACAATTTTAATAAATTTCTTTTTGGTATTGTAGAAATTGTGAGAAGAGATCCACAAGCAGAGTATTGGGAAAATAGATTGGCTATTAGAGAGCTTTATTGGCAGTTTAGACTCAATGCCACTGTTCCACCAGGGTTAAATGACAGCATTAATCTTATGTCCCTTCCTTAGTCAGAGAGCGTTAACATTATATTAGAATCATTTAGAATTATTTAGAATTATTTTAGTATTTTACAGTACTTTTAATAAAATGTAAGTGATTTTTAGGAAGTATATTTATATGAGAAACATTTGTTTTATTGTTATGTCAATATCATTTGGTAGGTTGATTTTGCCACATCTTTTTTGGTTATGTATGATTACATTTCATACATCAATGTTTTTAAATATAACATTTTGTATTGGAAGTGAGTTTTTATTTTATATCAAGGGTTTATAGGGTGGGGACTTTGTATACATATTTTAGTACAGACTAAGATGTGGGATTTTACCTTAATTAATTACTTAACTATGTATTAATTAAGGGTCATGTGACAGTCCTATTATAAACACTTGCATTGGAGTCGTGTTATGTATTCTGAAGAAGTCCTAGCTTGGAAAGGATGAAAGTGCTTAATTTGTTTAATAAAATCTGTTTTGAGTACTAGTGCTCGTTGTTTCAGCAGGTCCACCACTATGTGGGCTTTTTGGTTTAATAGTTGATTTGTTGGCCAACTGTGTTTGTTGTTAATAGGCTTATAACTTCTTTGAACCTTAAGGAGATGCCACAAAGGGATTCACGATTATCTGTTGAAGGATTATTCTTCAATGAACAAATGCATGAACATGATGAAATTTCAAACTTTTGTTGCAGGGAAGCCAGATACCTGCACAACCATATTGGAAGAGATACAACCCTAAATTATTTATATTAACTCCACTGTTACACAACAGTAGAAAAAGTGCAACACCTTCCATTAACTGAAAGTGGCTTTCTGTTATTCAGCATTTGCTTTGCCTTCCACTGAAGCACAACCCTTTGCCAACATTCATGTTCCCCAACGAAGGATAAGCTGTGCAAGGGAGAAGGAATTTTTAACCATGACAAAGACATGGTGGTCAAAGAAGAGTCTGTTATCAACATAAGTACCCAAGTCCCTTATGACTGTCTCACATTTAAGCGGAATGTTATCTATATAGTAAGGAATAATTTCTTGGTGTTAAGAGTAAGCCCATGATTAATACAATAATCATTTGTTTGGTCCAGCCCTTGCTGGGGAATTTGAGTATCAGAATGTGATTTGAAAACTGCCTGCAGTTTGCAATCATCAGCAAACTTGGTTAGCCAAAGTATCTTGATTTTATGTCAAAAAATACAAAAGAGAAGGAGATGCAGGACACTGCTAGTGCCGTTTTTTTTGTCTAGAGTAAGTACTTCCAACTTTAATGGTAAGGGTTCTGCTAGCAGCCATTTACCAGTACAGTGAACTGTGTATGTTTTAATGTTGAGTTGGGAGAGTTACTCAATAATCCCAGAATGGAGGATAGTGTCAAAGACTTTGCAGTATGGTCTGCATGCCGCTTATCCATGGCCTCAGTAAAACTTTCAAAGAATGCAATCAGAATGAGCATGTATGATATGCCTTTTGCAAAACCAAACTGATCTGTATTCAGGAATTTAAAGTCACCTTTATCATTGTCTATTAATTCAGCTATTATACACTCCAAAGCCTTGAATATAATACTAATGAGACTAATAAGCCTGTAATTCCTGGGGTCAGTAGAGGGACTACGTTAATTCAAGGTCACCACGGCTACCATTCTTCACTCCTCAAAAGATAGCCAGTCTAGAGACTTAGGCTGAAGAGCTGATTCACATGTTTTGCTAAGTAGGATTTTATACTTCTCATCAGGTATCAATGGATACAGATAAGACACATGGAAGTATTGTTTTTTATTTTGAAAAGTAACAAAAGGACTTGGTTCAAATTGACCTTAGGAGGAAGAATGTGAGGGGGAATGGAGGAGAGTGGGATGAAGCTGGAAGATAATTGATCTGCAACAACATATATTTTTAACACCTTTATTGAATTATCATTTCAGTCATAGGCAAACATGCATTTATATAAAGTAAAATAAACCGTATTAACATACAGTTACAAATATTATGCATCACTTATGTTCTTTTACACAATTATCATCAATCCAAAATTACAAAAATTGATCAGTTCCTGCCTTCCTTTAAAACTCAGTCCTCCTCCACAATATTATTCTGCATGTATTATTCCCACAGTTTCTATTTTTTGTCTATGTAATTTGCTCCTACCCTTTTCCTACCCTTTTCTAAAGATCCCACTTTCAGTTTGTTTATCACAGTTATAATATTCACTACTTCAAATACAGTTGTTTAGGTTTTGATTTCCATTTTCTAATAATTCATGTTTGGCAGCCACCTGAATTAAACTTACCAAGGCCTTACTACGTCTAGGTAATTTAGATCCTGTATCCCAGCTCAAAACAATCATATCCTTAGCTACATCCATTTACTCATCCAATATTTCTGACAGAGTACTCTATAGGGAATTTTTAAAGTCTGCCAGCTCATTACATTCTCAAAACATATTTCCATTTTGTTTCTTTCTTCTCCATTACACCTCCAGCATTTGCCATCTGCCTGAGGAACAATTCTTTGGAGTCTCCTTTGGGTATAAAAGTATCTATGCAAACATTTCTAGGCAAAAATCCTAAATCTGCTAGATTTTGTTGCATATTTGGGAACCATACATATGCCCTCCCATTCTTTCCTTGTGAACTGCTTATCTAGTCTTTCTTCCCAATCTTTTCTAACCTCCTTTGATTGAGTCCTATACTTATAATGCAATATTTTAAATGCCCTACTAATTATTCCTTTTTCAACACCATCTTCTGTTCTAATTTCAACTAAAAACTCTGTCAGAGCAGGGCATTCACTTAGGATTCCTCTATCCCTTTCTCTTTGCCTATACTCTGATATGAATCTCTGATAGTGAAGGCATTCTCTAGCCTGCAATCCAAATGTCTTCTTGGCCTATTCCCATTCTATCTTTTCCTCTCTAGTTATCTGCAATACCTTGGTTGCTTTTCCAGTTTTCTCCAGTAAATTCCAGCATCCGCTTGCCTATTTTCTGTACTGCTGATTACAGTCATCCCTATGAGCAAAATCAACCATTCTCATGTTGCCTTAATTCTTAGAATACTTTCTCCTGCTTTATGAATATAATATTCTATATGGCTGTTATTATTCTCTTTAAGGACCTGAATTTGAAATGTAAAATCCCATTCTATCTTTATTTCTTAAATTTCTCACCTGCTACACCATCATCCATTTATGCTTTGATTTATAGAGTTATGCTTGTGTTATGTATATGAGCCTGATATGAATAGCTCTAAAATATCCCTTCAAATCAGGTAGCCTTAAACTACCTTGCTCTAGTTGAAGGATCAACTTAACCCACTCAGCTCTTGTCCTCTTCCCCTCCTAGATAAAATCCTTCAACTCTTTATTAGTTACTACCCACATCTTCTCTTCAGGTTAAAAAAAAAAGTGCCTGACCTAAATATAAAATTAAATGGACTAAAAACATTTTCACTGCTTGCATCTGCTTATCTATAACCATAAACAAGCACTTCCAATTTCTGAGTTTTTGTATTACCTTTTGTTTAGTCTTTTCCCACATATCATTAGCTGCCTTAACAGAATCATTTTAACCCATATTCCTAAATATGTCATTTTATAATTTCCCCATAAATATATGAATTATATCCTTGAATTTCTGAGTTCCTTATTTACTTTGCCAATGGCTCTAAATATTAAGTAAATAGCAAATGGTAAAGAGGACATCCCTGCCTGGTTCTTCTGTACATACACAACTTATGAGAGAGGAACCCACCCGCTTTAATTGTCACCTCTTATCCCTCATATATCCACCCAATTAATTTTATTATTGTGTCAGGGAATACAAATGCTTCTATTGTCCTACTCATAAAATCCCAGCTTACTCTGTCAAATGCTTTCTTTGCATCAAGACCTACCAACAACAGCAGTATATTCTTACATTCTGCTTCCCTCCTATCATCTGGATCCTCAATGTTCTAGTAATGTTGCCAAATGTTTGCCTCCAAGGGAGCCCGCAGGAATTTTTGCAGGGGGGTGCAAACCCGGAGCACCGCCCCAACTCCTCCCCCTTCAAGGCACCACCCCCAACTCCTCCCCTTCAAGGCACCACCCCCAACCCCACCCCCTTCAACCCCCCCAACGCGCACACACGCAGCCATTCCAGTATCTCATTACTTGGCTATTTCTCCCCAGTTGCCATAAACACTGTTCAAAACTCTGTGTGCATACTGTTTTATGCATTACTTCTACAATGATTACAGATGCTTGGTTTTAATTTTCAACTTTTATTTCAAATTTTAGGGCCTCAGGGCCAATAGCCTAGTAACCTCCTATTTTATAGCACAAACACTGACAGACATTTGCTAAACTTAAACAAAGCAATAGTCTTACAATGAAAACAGACTTAGCATTAAAACTTCTCTACCTTTGAAACTCGCATGCACGGAAACAGCATTGAAACCCACATTCAAATAAAATGCATCTGGCCAGTGGCAGGTTAAGGTTACCTTTGGACTGTTTTCAAATCATAGGCCCCTTGCACACATTTCAGAACCATACATAACTGCTTTGATTCACCTTCCTGATTGTATTAATTATAATATACAATAACTGAATTATATCCCTTGTTAATACAGCACCACTTAGAGTGTGTTTTATAGTTTTGAACATTTTTCCATTAAGCAATGAAACAAAACATATGATCCAATAATGACAAATTGCCCAATTCAGAACATTTCAACCATAAAAGGCCACTTAAACGTCTATCATTACAATCTACCAATATCAGTCAATATGCACAATCTCTGCAGAAGTAAGTAATCTGAATAATTTCACATTAAAGAGATCTGAAACTAATGGAGAGGTTGTTGCTAGAAAACAGCTTTATATTTCAGTGTTTCATCTACAAATTCAGTGCCTACTGCCCTTAAACAATAAATTGCCCATGTTACATTTAAAAAAAATGCTAAGCTTGTATATTGCAATAGAAATAAGTGGCAAGCGGAAACACAGGTTCATAGTTACTAGGCATCTCATCCAAAGGAGGACTGCAGCACTCCACCCCCTTAAAATACACATGTGGTGGGAGTAGAACCTACAGCCCTCTACATTAAGATGCAAGTATGCTACCTGCTGTGCTAATAAGACTGTTTTGAACTTCTACACCACAACAGTGATACCATTTGCTAAACAAAACAGTTGCACATTTTAAGCAGACTTAGCATAAGCAGTAGTAAACTTCTCTTCCCTTGAAGCTCACAATTCCTTGAAAATACCTCTCAAGACATCTGCAACAACTGGAAAGGCCTCAGAAATGCCTCACTAAAAGAATCACAGGCCTAAAGCAGATGCCCTACGCTGACCGCCTTAAAAAACTCCAGCTATACTCTGTTGCATATCGTCTACTCAGAGGCGATCTCTGCTTAACATACAAGGCCATGTCAAACCCAGAGCTGTTGGACATGCTACACTTAAAGAAATCCCAATCCCTCAGAGCTACACGCTCCAGGGATCTAAACCTTGTCATCACAATAAACAAAACATGCTGGAGGGATAGGTTCCTGACCCAGAGACTCCCCAGACTCTGGAATAGACTGCCCATACATGTCAAGCAGAGTGCCTCTTTGGACCTCTTCAAGAGGAACCTTGACGATTGGATGGGAGAAAGGAAATTCACCCCAGGGATCACGTCAGTCGCCCTGCTAGACAGGGGTCCAGGAAAGTAAATAATGTGGGAAGAAATAGCCAGGAAATTGTTATGGCTAGGCTTGTATAGGCCCTAGGGCTGATAGCCTAGTACCAACCTATGAACCTAAGAGTAAAGCTTAACATTTTCTCATGATTTTGATCCTTTCACACTTTCCTCTGGGCTGTTTTCAAGCATATTTTAGGGCCATGCATACATGTATGCATTCCTTGATTCACCTTCTTGATTGTATTAAATTATATTCCTTGTATAATACAGCACACATTAGACTTGTTAGAGTGCATTTTTAAATTTATTGTTTAAACATTTTTCCAGTAGGCAATGAAACAAACATGCATTAACCAATAATGACAAAACTGCCCTATTCAGAACATCTCCATGATAACAGTCTACTTCCACACACAACTGCATTTTAAATTTATTGTTTGAACATTTTTCCAGTAGGCAATGAAGCAAAATGCATGCACCAGTAATGACAAAACTGCCCTAGTCAGAACATTTTCATGATAACAGTCTACTTCCACACACAATATATAAATACAGAATCACAGTAGTGTAAGCCATAGGCATGTTGGCTACAGTAACCTTTGTGAGATACTCTGCAGGTGTGGGTATGTCTGTCTAACAGCGTACAGCTTACTGTGAAAAAAATCAGTACTTAAAATGGCAAGAGCTCTGTATCATATACAGCAAAGCAGCAGTCAATCCCCTGCACACTGACATATAAAATAAGCTCTTACTAATCAAAAATATTTCAGTAAATTCTCAGCTCCTACCTGCATTATGCATGCAATGAAAATTTTGCCAGTCTGGAAAAAGGTGGGGTCTACAACCTTGAATCTTGGGGGTACTATAAGTAATTATAGCCTGCTTTAAAAGGAGCAGTCAAAAATGTTTCACCTTTTTTATTCAAGAAATTTGGGCAAAGCCAAAAACAATGGACAGAGTCCCAAAAAAGGAACAAATTTTAAACATTCTTTTTTATTTGTAAACCAGGTAAGCCTACTGAAAAAGGTAAGGAAAAATACCTGCCCCAAAAAAATGAAATGAGCAGCTGCAACTGTCCCAATACACCTTGCATTGGTGTGTTGTGTTTTCATAAGTGGTGTGCATAAGAAAAAGCACTTGTTTAAAGGGGAAAAAAAGTTAAAAGAAAAACAGTTTGTGGAGCAAACAGCAGTAGGTATCCAGCTTCTTTAACCGGGCAGCATATGGCATCTGTTTGAGCCCTTTGATCCTCTTATGAGGTACTTTTGGGGTCTTTCCAGTTGCTGCAGGTGTCTGGTAAGGTACATCCCAAAAGGGGCATTGTACTCAATTATGGGCCTAATGAATGCAGAATAATAATAGAAATGATACCATTCATTCCACTTGGCAGCATTTTTCTTTCATGTACCAAACATAGAATGAATAGTGAGTTTTGTAGGAGGTTGAAAAGACATGATTAACCTCAAGTCTTTTCATGAGACTGCATTTAAGTTATTGTATTTTTACACAACCTCACATTCTTTCAACATCTCAGTAAGCCTCAAAAAAGAGCATCACAGAAAAGAATGACTTGTGTATTTGTTACTCATTCCACTATAGAACACTGGTGGCACTGAAACACATGCAGGGTCTTATCTTATTATTTTAAATCCAACAGCAGCTATAAAAATACAACTTTGAGAAGCACTCAAACACTTAAAACACAGCTTTGTTTAGTTTACCTAAATACCAGAAGGCTATGTAGTGGAATAACTACTCAAGGGAAGGAAATCTAATTTTAAATCCTTAGACTCTAGCACTAATAGAAACATGATTCATGTAATACTCTATGGACTTGAAAGGTGCAAGGAAGAATAAAAAGTAAAACCAGCTTAAGATTCACCAGCTCCTTCATCTGATTTATTTTTATACTCTGCAAATAAATGACAGGGAACTCCCATTTATGCCAAAAGTATATTTTGATCCCAGTGCATAGACGTTAAGAAAGTATATCTGTGTACCTTATATCTTTTGAAACATCACACATGAGCCCACACAGGATGCCATTTACTCATGTCTACCATTCTGTAGTTTGAAGAACATGCTGACTGTGATATTGTTAGACTCAATAATTTTAGTACTCCTTGGGAACCAATAGAGTTAAATGTTTTGACCAAGCATTTGGTTACTTTCAAGTCATTCAGACCCAGGCTGAGTCTGGAAGTTTAACAGGCACTGGGGTACATGACAGAATTTAATTAAATGCCCTATCCATTCTCCTCTCACAGACACAGACCTTAACTAGAAAAATAATTATTTACCACCATATATGATTTAGAAGCATGCTCGCTCTCAAATGGGCATGAACCCACAAGAGTATGTACATGTGCACACACACAAGCTCACACTACTCTCATTCACTGCTTACAAGAATTAAAAAAAAAAAACACTTTTAGACACCTCATAGAAGTTATTGAGTGTAAGCTCTAGTCAATTAAATGGTACTTCCTAAAGTGTCTTCCTTCTGTAGATCTATCAGTCAAAATATTCAACTGAACTGTTAAGATTGTTGACTAACCAAATCCTTCAAATAGACATAAAACAAAGGACAAAATACATTTCTGAACAACATTGGCTCTGTTGTAAGGTAATAAAAAATAGGTCTGCAGTTTGAAAGTTTGCAAAAGTAAGGGCTGTGAAAAACCCAAAAGATGACCAAACATGGTGAGTGGCAGAATAAAACTCAACTATACAGACAAAAGAACTAGCACTAAATGACCAGACTCCCCAAAAGACCCATACAAAAGATTTATATAACTATTGTCAAGATCTCATTAGACCTGCTACACAAAATTGCAATATAAAATGATTAAACAGTCCCTTCAACTCCTCTAAATCTGGAGTATAATAAAAGACATGACAACAAAAAAACATACAGTGCATGCAAACCCCCCTCTTTGTGAAAACCCACAATAATATTGTCAGTATATTCTTACCTGTATGTATCTTTTCAAATGTCTACCAACACATAACTTACAATTGCTGTCTAAGAACCTGTATGGCACATTGGCACCCCCTCTTTTTAGGTAACTAAGGTAGTAAACAAATACAAATATAAATCTCACTCTTTCTACTATGTATGTACACACACACACACACACACACACACACACACACACACACACACACACACACACACACACACATGCCAGCTTACTCACTCTGAAAAGCGTCCAGATTCCACAGCACAACTGTTTCCACTCCACTCCATGTTCAGTCAGTCCTCGCAAAAGAAAAATCCGTCAGACCATCAGCAGAAACTGTTTGTAAAACCATCCGTTTCAGTTCCCGCTCGTGCCACGCGATGATGTCAGCGTACTTTTCGCCCATAGTCCACGCTGGAGTCTGGAATTCAAGTTCCTGATACAGAAACAGGTTGCAAACACCTGTTGCGTCTGTGCGATGGGACAGGATGCAAAGGGCGCTCTTAAGGAGAAACGCCTGCCCTTTAAAAAAAAACTTTTTTTTTTTTGAAAATGAAACTAATTCCAACTAGCCAATTCCAGGGGGGTGCAAGTGCACCCCCTTGCACCTGCCTGCGGGCGCCCTTGTTTGCCTCCCCTCCCCAAAACCACATTGACCCATATCTATCAAATTTGGCAACACCTTTTCCATTCTTTTAGCTATTAGAAACATACACATTTCATAATCATGATTTAAAATTGAAATGATCCTATATGAAGCTGGGTCTGATGGGTCTTTGCTGTCTTTAGGTATTACTGCACCACATCTTTCTTCCACTTCCCCTCCTTTTAAAAGACTGTTAAACAAAATGTTCCATTTCTTTATGACTTTCTTCCTTCCTAGCTTCCAAACTTCCACAGGAATACTATCTATTCCTGGAAACTTTTATACAGATTGATTATACCTCACCATTTTTATCTCATCCCCACCTCTCTTAACTGTTAATTATTGAGCCTCATCTACCTCTATGGTATACCTAAGTCTTCCATAAATAGATCTGCTTGTCCTTGATTTCTACATTCCTCTGCTTTTTAAAAATTTTCATAACATTTTTGAAATATCTCTAATACCGCTACAGGCTCTCTGGTTATTTTCCTTATTTTAGGCTCCCTAATTTTGGCAACAATTCATTTTACTTTCAGTTGCCTAAGTCATTGTGCTAAACATTTTTGTGTCTTGAGTTATTATCAAAAAATAGTTGCTTAACAGCAATCTTTCTAAACTCATCCATGTTGCCCAGATACCACCTTATTTTCTCTTTAGCACTCTGCATTTGTACCTCTTCTTGTTCTGTGAGATTCCTCCCTTATTCTGCAATACTTTAACCTTTGTCAGACCCACTAAATATTTTTTTTTACTTCTTAACCATACATCTTTTTCTTGTATTTGTACCCTATTTTTAAACTCCACTTTCATTTTATCCCACTCACTAGCTATAACATCTGAAAAAAATTATATCTTCCTAGTAACTCTCAAAAATGTTCTACTACCAGTTCCTTAAATTCCTCGCTTTTTAAGAGATTGGTGGGGATGAACCAGTGCCTCATTTGTACTTTACCCTGCATTTTTATCTTGTTTATTATTGGCTCATGATCTAAAATAGTTAATGAATGTGTTGAAGTTGTCAATTTAATACATATGTTCCTGTGAAACATAATTTCTGTCTAGTCTAGCCCAGTTATTTTACCTTGGGGAAAAATATGTAAATTCTCTCTGAGTTTCTGCTACGGAATTCATGTCTTTCATACCAAATATTTTCATACATTTCTTCAGAAATCTACTCTCTTTTGCTATATTTTCCCTTTTATGTCCCCCAGATACATCCTTACTGTTGCAAATCAAATTGCAGTCCCCCTATAAATAATATTCCCAGCCAAAAGCTGATTATTCCTCCTGAAATTTCTTAAGCTCCATAATGGCAGTTTTAGGTAGAATATAAATACTTGCCAGTGTAATCCTCCTCTCTTGCCAGTAGCACCTTACAACCACAAATCTACTGTTACTATATTTTCCTTCTTCTATCATTTTTGGAGCTCCTCTAGCAATTAGTGTAAGTACTCCTCTTTTCCTTTGTCCTGATATTCTGTGGAATATCCACCCTGAAATCCTTTCTTTGTCAAATTCACAGGCTTACTTCTTTCCAAATGTGACTGCTGTAGCATTGCTATTTACACTCTGTATTTCATATATTTCAATATACTCATACATTTTTGTCTATTCCTGTGATGCCATTCACATTCCAAAAATATGTTTAGTATAGCCATTATGATAAGAAGTTATTCCCGCCTATTATATATGACAGCTTTTTACATGCCTATTTTCAGCTTTGGTGTTCAATGCACCCACTAAAGTTTGACAGGTTGTTTTTTTTTTATACAGCTGTTTCTTGTCATCTCCATTTCAACCTATGTCGCATTTTACAAAACTTTTTGTTTTAATGAATACCTTCAAACAAAATACAAAACACCCCCCAAAACACTCCATAACCTATTAACTTAAAACAAACACACAGAGATATGTACATCTTCAAATAATGAAGTTTAATCTTCCTGATATGAAAACTTGCCCCAAGTCAATAGCTGCACCCACAGGCATTAACTAACCTAAAATTAAGATTATCCATGCTAAAGTGCATTTTATAGCCTATGATCCTTTTTACACTAATTGTTTTCTGTTCATCTTATCTTTATTCCCCTCCCAGCTGTGAAAAACAGGTTATATTCTTTCAGAAAATAGTACCTTTTAGCCTTAAGAAAAAGTGCACTGGCTATCTTTAAATGCAATAAAATTATACAGTGTTTCTAGTAAATGCATTAAAATATTTAATTATCAAAAAAGCTTTGTCCACAAGAATAACAGCAATGTCCTTGGTGTCAGAGAAAGAGGTGCCATTGGAGATTAGCTCAGTACTGAATTGTGGATGCTTTTAATCTTCCTAATATAGCTTAAGAAGGCCTTGAGTTATCTTTTGAATTAGTTGCAAGTCTAAGTTTATAGTTGGCCTTACTTTTCCTAATGGCAGGTTTGACAGTCTAACTTACCGATTTTAAATCGCTTTTGTAATGATGAAGTGGACAGTTTTTAATGATGTCCTAGAGCTTTTTTCTTTTTATTATATAGTTTGTTGGTGCTGCAGTTCATCCATAATACTTTTGGTCTAAGCTTGACATTATACTTACTTTGGACTGCTACAGATGCTTCAGCGTAAAGTAAAATTCAGAGCAGTATACAGCAGCCTCAGTTACACGATTTGTTGAGGATCTAAACCATCTGTGATTGCCATTAAGATCAGTAAATAGTAAATAGTTGGCCTTTGATCAATCACTTAATACAGAGGAGTTAGCAGGACCACAAAATAAGCTTTGTAGAGAAGATCACAGCAAGATGGCCAGATTTGACTAGGAAATATTAATAAGTGGGCTGGTGAAACTGGGAGAAATGCTTGTTAAGACAAGATCAAGAATACTGATATTGGGGAGGAGACTAATTTGATCAAGTACCCTGGCATTTACAAAGTCCAGAAATCTCTGGGTATAATTATTGTTGGTAGTGAATGTTTGCAAATTTATGTGTGGATAGTTGAATTCATCCTTGAGAAAGGTGCTTGGCTCAACTGCTAACTTTGTCTAACTGTTTAAGGTATTCTGCATGCTCTGAAGGGGTCACTGATGAGTATCTATAACTGGCTATGATGTGATAATTAAATTTATTAGTGTAATTAGTACTTCAACTAGTTATAGATTGTCAAATCTTATCTGGTGAGAAACAATGAAATTATGAGTAAATACAGATACTCCCCCACAGTTGCCAATTGGTCTGAAGGCATGATAGGCACTGAACTCTGGAATGCAGAGAGTCCTATCACTATCATTACAATGGAGCCAGGCTTCCATAATTACACAAAATTCTGATGTCCCGGAGGTTAAGGGGGATCTCAAGTTCAGAGAATTTGTTGCTTAGGCGTTTGGCTGAATCTTTCTTGTTTCCATTTTATGAAGAGGGATTATGCTTACCCTACTCTTGTTCACAAGATCTACCTCATTCTCTGATGAGTTGTTAATCACTTACCCACTCCATCTGCACAGGACCTACCTCAATCTCTGATGAATTGTTAAGTCAGGATAGTAATAACAGTCTATGAGGTCTGCAATAGGTGCTGAACAAGTGAGGAAGAGAATGTTTATCTGTTACCATATCACTTCATAAGGTCATAGGTTCATAGGTTTATACCAAGCTAATGACCACCAATGACTTTATAAGCCTAGCTGCAAAACCCAGCTCAGTTTTTTCTTTAAGTACCTATATGGTGGGGGTATGTCAGTGAGGACATAGCTAAGAGTTTTGTGGGAGAGGGGGGTGTTAGTTTGGAATTAGTTTAGTCTTTGTCAGCTTCTGTCCATCAGAAACATGGGGGCCAGACTGGGGGTGAATTTACAATTTCTCATCCAATGATTAAAGTTACATTTGAAAAGGGATAGTAATGAACTCTGCTTCATGTGGATGGGGATCTTATTTCATAGAGCAGGGATACTTTGAGACACTTATTGGTCTCTCCAGTACATTCTAGTTATGTCATAGGCTAAATTCAATCCCTTGGATCTAGTCTACCTAGTGCTGTTTGTTTTTGCAGATGTGCAAGAGATCCATCAGAGCTGGATCTGAGTATGCTTTATAAGTCAGGCATAGACCACCTCTCAATAACCTGAAGGAGACTTAGTACTGAGACAGAGCCTTAAGACAATCTGCATAGAACAGGGTACTTAAACCCTGGTTTTCCTGGTGAGAAACCTTTGAGGGCATTCCAGCTGTTGTAAGTGCCTGGTTAGGTACATGGTGAAGGGGGTATTGTACTCATTGTCAGGTCTGATAAGCACTGAGTACAGCTGTAGTATAAATTTCCTTCACCTGGATACCATTTGCTTATGAGTCTGGTGACATAGAATGATTTTCTTACTATCTTGGCAGTGTGTTGGTTGAAAGCCAAATTACTGTCTGTGTGTGTTTTATTGATGGAGTAGTTAGTGTGGGTGAATGATTTCCCAAAGGACACTACAATGCATTTCTTCACATTGAGTTTTAATTAATGGCTTTGGCATTAATCATGTATTTGGGTCAGACCTTCTTGTAGAATGTTGGAGCTGTGAGAGAAATCTGTGATAGCTCTCAACTTACACTCATATATGAAGTTGGTGAGCCAGAGACCTTCAGCATTAGCCCTGATTTCCCAGAAGTAAATGTCAAACAGGAGCAGGCCCAACACAGAGCCCAGGGGTTCTCTGCTGATGACCAATATTCTGATGAAAGTGGTTTCATGAGTCCTGACTTCTTTGATCCTATCCATGAGCCAACCAGAAATCCACAAGTTATGTAGAGGTTTATGCCTACCTCTGAGAGTTTGTCAACAATACCTGAATGGGGTGTTTTATCGAACACTTTGGCTAGGGCAAGGTAGGTGGTATACACTGTCTTCCCCTCATCCATAGCCTTGGTGACCCTTTTGAAGAAGTCTGTCAGGTTGAGTTGATAAGACCTTCCCTTAACAAAGCCAAACTGGGATGGGTCCAGTGTCTGTATGATGCCAATATCCTTGTTAATCATTTCCATAATAACTCATTTGGTGGCTAGACTTGTCAGATCGATGGGCCTGTAGTTCCTGGGGATGGTCGATGGTCCACCCTTAAGGAGAGGGATGACTGTTTCAACTCTCCATTCACCTGGTACGTAATCTATTTTGAGGCTGTAGCTGAACAGTGACTCTAGTGGTCCTGCTAATTCATGTTTTAGGTTATTTAGGAGGGAACTAGAAATACTGTTGGGGCCCACTGAAGCAGTGTTTTTGGTCTTAGCAAGCACTGTCAGGGCCTGCTCCGTATTGATGGTTGGGTGGGGGGTGGTAAGCTAGAAAGGATCCCACTGGGTATAATGGAGGTGGGGAGTAGAGTTTGAGCAAAATTTATCATCCAGAAGATTGGCTATGTCAACCTGGTTAGTGAAGGTTGTGCTATTTATCACTAGTTATGCACACTGCTGAGTGTTACCTTTAACGTTTGTGAAGTAGACAGCAATATAAATAGTACAACAGCACTTGAAAACCAATGCTGGAACAAAGCCAAAATGCTAAATAGCTGAAGGAGGCCTTGTGATAGTTCTTAGCCTGGGTGGCTATCCCAGTCTCGTAAATGGACTTGTTGGAACTAATTAGACTTATTTGTTTCTTATTTACTTGAATCAGAGAGCTCTTGTATCTATGAGAACTGCTCTTTCTGCCTTTGGCCATGGCTTTTTTTCTTTTGTTATATACGCTGTTATGGTTATGATTCCACCAGTGAAGTTTGTTTTTTGTGTTAAATTTAGACTTAATTCTGGTAGGTATGGCAGACCCAATGTACAGTCCAATGTTTGTGCAGGGTTTCTCTGAATAGTTCTGCATAGGTAACTGTGTTTTTGGGGTTTGAGGGAGCACTGAATTTTGACAAACTGTCACTTTACAAGACATAGTTTGTGTTAGAATAGTTTCTAACTATTACTTGTTTAGTTCAGTTTTCCAGATAGATTTTTATTTTGAGGGAGACAGTTTTGCGGTCCGACCTTAACAATGAGGATGTGACACAGGGGAGGGGTGACTGTGGTCTCCCATGTTGGTGAGCACCAGGTCTAGTATGTTTTATCCTCTGGTTGGACTGTGCACTACCTGGTCCAGTGAGATCATGTTGATAAAGTCCAGGAAACATTGTGCCTGTGAGTTAGAGACAGTGTGCAATTCCCAGTCTATAGAGGTGTAGTTAAAATGTCCCATAAATAGGGCATTTGGTTGGATGGTGAGCAGACTGTAGTTGGTCTGGGTATGAGCTGTGAGTTTTGTTGGTCATAATAGGTGACCTGTAGCTAACCAGAACATGGTATGCAACTTTGTCTATGGAGACTTAAATGTGAATAAACTCAGGGCATCATCTTGTTTAACCAACCTAGAGTTATATTTGTTACTAACACAGATTGAGACACCTACAGTTTTAGCCCTTGTCTGTGAGGCTGTTGGTCTAAATTTGTGGAAGGCACTGTAGCTTTGCACTGTTAGAGTACTTTCTACAGCTTTAAGCCACATCTTGGCAACAGCACAGATGTCTACATTCTCCAGGGTGAGGAGTGCTTGTAGGGTGTGGAGTTATTTGTTTAGGCTCATATCATTCACAAGTAGCACCTCAATGATGCATTGAGTTCATTTTGCTGTGTAGGCAGTTTTGTCATTTTGACATTGCCTTAAAATGACTTTGGGGGGGTGGATAAAATTTTAGCCAATATCTGAAAGCCCAGGGGGACAGGTGCAGACCATCTGTGGCAAAGGGAAATGGCCTGCTAACTGTGTCTTCCCATGCTGACATCAGAAATTGAGTCAATTATTGGAATCAGTCATTTTTGTTCACACTGTAGTATCATCCTAGGTGAAGGTTGAGTGCAGTTCAGAGCAAGGCTGTATGGTGCACAGCTCCACAGAAACATGCCTAATTTATAGCAGACAGAAAAAAGCTGTAAACTAACTCTTGTGTCCTCTGGCCAATAAACGACTGTACTTTAAGCTCCCTGGAGTGCTTCCCAACTCAGAGAAACCAGGTAAACACCTTCTGCCACAAGATGGATGACCCTGAAATATCTTAATGTAAAAACACAGCAAAAAGTAGTTGTCAAGTGCTGATTAACAACAAACAAGTTTCTGGCAAGGCTGAAAGTCAAGGCTGAAAGTCGAGGAGACTATTGAGGAGCTAAACCAAATTTTCCCAGAGTACCAACTGATTAAGTGACTTACTCAGTCATACAGTTGGCAAATGGAGGCTGAGGGAATCAAACCCTGAACTATAGGAAGCAACTCATAGCTGTAATCATCCACAGTAACTGACAGACTTCACACCATAAAAAATGTGTGCATAGAACTTCAGTTTTACACAGCTGTGCCCTTAATAAGAATGAAAGCTTGACTAAACCTGCAAATAGTAAAGTTTATTTTTTTATGGGATAGGGTCGGACAGTAAAATAAGCAAAAATAAGCTCATGGGAGAAGTTTTACAAGATACAGATCATCTTTTTCATAATAGTGGCTGTAGAAAAACAAACAGTCGTGTTTTGTATGTACCCTGTAGCATAACCTGCTACTGAAACAGGGGCAAAGAAGCAGCATTATAGAGAGAACAAACATATAGGAAAGTAAATATTAAAAGGAATACAATGAGATATAAAAATCAAAATTAGTCAAGCATAGATCTGATGTACTCAGCTGTCAGTAAATAACTCTTAGCATTAAGTTCTGTTTTTTTTTCCCAGTATTTATATAATTAGTTTATTTTATGAATGCCTAATTAGCACAAACACTCTTGAGGCTCCTTTAACATAGTTCCCCAGCCAACATCTAGGCATTAGTGTGTTTTGTAAAATATGTTTTGTGGCTAAAACCATACTTCAGTCTTTTATGGCTTTTTTAAGAACCCACTTGGGTACAATTTTTAAAAGTGAGTTGCTATGGTAACCTAAATGTGGTCAAAGAGGAACAATTCTGGCCCCTTGCTAACAAATGGTGTACATTCCACTATGCTAATTAGAACTGTTTTTTTCTATTGTCCTGGCAGTTTACTGTCTAAAAGCTTATGTTTGTCATTGCTTTATTTTCCCTTTATAGTTCCCATTCATTTAATCTCTCTTTGTTACACTGAGCCTTTTCATGTTCCAACTCTTTCCTCATTTCCTTGTACAGGATGATATTTAATTTACTCTGTAAGATGACTCAAATGTTGTTTCATTAGTCACATCTCCCATTCCCAGACTACCACAAAACCTAATACAAGTTTATTTTATTTTTATTTTATTTGTATTTGTTTTCTGGGATAGAACACTGATTTCCATGCATCTTTTTCAGACTCAGCCTGGAAGCAGTGTCAGGTTAAGTTACTTACTTAAAGTCACACAGTTAGGCATGGAAGCTAAGGGAATTAAACCTTGCACCAATGGCCCACAGGAAACAGCCTGTTACCAGTTTGTCTAAGATAACTACCAGATGACCAGCTGAGTTTGAACTTGATTGAGTTTCTCAATCAAGGGGTGAATTGTGTATAGTGCAAGGATACAGAGACAAAAATAATTTGCTGAAAGAGGACTGGAAAGAGACATGAGATATTTGATAATGTACAGAGATTTGTTCATGTGCATGGACTAAAAGTAGAAATGAGAAAACATATAACAGTAATCAGGGATTAGATGGCAGTGGAGTCACTGTATAACAGATTAAACACAGATGGTGATGGATACTTAGGATGGACATTTAAATGGCAATCATGTCTAATATGAAAGCTGGCCATGTGAAAAGTGAACGCATTCCTACACTTCTTTTTAAATTATGATCCCATAATGAGTATGGTTGTGGCCTACGAACACTTTAATACTTAGTGGAATATTTTGCATTTCTTCTGTTACATGGTGCTGTACACATGAAGCCTTTATTTATTTAGTAATTGAACAATATAGACTAGACTCACATGTTTCTTCTCAGGGTTGATCCAGAAACACTGGACTACTTAGATGGTTTTCTCAAAACAACACATCTGTTGTATGAACTGTTCATATGAATGGTGTGTAGTCCTTATATTGTTCTCTTTTCAGTTAAATACAACTGATGCACTGTTCATTCAAATATCCCACTGTTATGTATTTCCTTAATGAGCTTATCAAGTGCAAAGTATCTCTTTATATATATCAAAACAGAAAGTCTTTTCTAATATAGTGAAAGCAGAAAATAAATGTTGTTCAGTATTATAACTATGTAATAACATATCATTTATGTTTTTTCAGCTTATTAGTACCATTTGAATCAACAATATTATCTGACAGATAAATGTATCTCATTGGAGATAGCATATCTACTACTTAACAGAAGAATAATCCACAACTAGAATCCTAATTTTATTGTTTGCACGTATTTTGCGTGCATCTGTGAGTGTGTCTTTCTGCATGTCTGCAGATATTATTCCTTTTATGATGTTCATTTGAAAATGTATTTATCTACCAAAATAAGGTGTGAAATAGTATCATGGGTGTAAGACAGTTACCTGAAAATCACCTATCATTCAGTAAAGTCATAAATGTTGTGGGGAACAAAATGTGTGTATGCTACACACATATATCAGATATTACAGATGAGCAGGTCATATTTTATGAATTCCTGGGAATTTATGGAAATCTGTGCATGCCTTTCCATCTTCCAACAGCTGCACACTCCCTGTCTCTTCATTTATTGTAATTACCTTTAAGACTAACTCACCTTTGATGAAGGACACATTTTCCCATGTCTGACTTCTCTACTTCACCAAACTGAATTAATCACTTCATAATCACAGCATTGTGCAGTTCCATTATTTAACTGAGTGACTTAGTCATTTCATATCTTATGACACACATTTGGCACCTCTGTTTCTAACAGTGCTTTCACTTAACTGTACTACTACAGTAATCCATGAGTGGCCATTTTCCATAGTTAGTTTTGCAAAGTCTATTTCTTTTGCCATCTTCTTCCAAGGAATTCACCTTTTTATTATCCTTATATGGGCTGGTCCTAATCTCAGTGCCTTCCAGTACATTTGATACATACAAACAGTAAAACATGAGCACAGTTGTGAACCTCCTGGGGACACTACTTATCACACATTTTTTTCTCTTTGCTACCTCCCTTTGCATTCTATCCTCAACTATTTCTTTCATCCATCTGGTGATAATTTTACAACTCCTAGCCATTGAAACTTACTTCCTATGGATTACTGAGTTGTTTGCCTTAGCAGAGTCAAGGTAAACCATACTGACTGACCTTTCCAGTCCATTTCACCTGTAGCACAGTAACAGGAATGGATTAAATTAGACTGGAAACTCTTCTTGACTAGAAATCTACTATTATTCCATTGCAGGATTGACTTGTGCCCGAGATATACCAGCCATTTCATGAGAAACGTTTCTATCATTTTTGCCTATTATGGAGGTCAGGTTCCCTGGACTGTAATTCACTTGTCAAGTTGCATCCTTTGTTTTGAGGCACCACTGTGGTCATCTTCTAGTCCTCTGGCATTTCCTTATTAGCCAGAGATCAGCTGAACCATTCTGTCAGAAGATATGCAGAAGACATGATGGTACTTTGACCGTTTTTAAGATTTGAGAGATTAGGTCACCTGTTTCTTGAGCCTAATTTTCCCTGAGCTTTTTGTTCCAGTTCCACTGAGAATCACTCGCTCTACCAATCCATGCTTCACTTCTGCCCTCCTTTTTATGTTCCCAGTAAGGGACCCTCTCATAGTCTTCAAAAACTGAGGCAAAACATAACTTTTGTTTCTTTTCATAATTTGCTTCCTGTCTACTTTTGTTTCTCTTACCTCATTAGCATGGTTAACATCACCCCCTTTTCTCTCTAATATATTTTTAACAATCATATTTTATCTCTTAGTTTTACACCTACTGCAGTTCTGTTTTCATCCTGGCATTAGCTTTCTTAACTTTCTCTATTAATCTTTTCTTGTGTTTGCACGCTCCACTACCCTTCTTCCTCCTCTCCATGCTTTAATTTCCTAAACAATCTCCTTTTTTATTTTATTAGCTCAACTAACTTCCTCTTTATCCACATGTATCTCATCTTTATCTTTTTCATTATACTCCTCTCATGCTGTCTCTGCTCTTTTCCAAAGCTCATTTGCTTGTGCCTTTCCCTGCCAGCTCCATTACCACCCTTAATCTCCTCATATTCTGAGCTGTGCAAAGCCACACCTGTGTCATCGTCTGTTCTCTAGCTCTTCCCTGTCATGGAATATATGGTTTTATGGTCATTATTTACTAGTACTGTCCTTAAATCTGCCTTACATCTTTTGATCTGTCTACCACCATAACAAGTATTTTATACAGTGCAATTCTGCACTAGCTGGGGATTCCGCACTGATACAGAACTTCTTTCAATATGTTTTCTCATCATACCATAGGTGCAGGAATACCTCACTCAACTTCAAATTTCCTATAAGTCTCACATGATTTTTATACTTTTTCTTCTTTAATTCTCTTATTCTTTCTATTAAGCTTTTCCAAAGTACTGATCCAGCAAGGAAGTGAAAAAAAAAAAAACATTGTAGAACAAGATGGAGAATAGAAAGGCAGTGCAACCTATGGTCCACAAACTGGATGCATACTGAACCCCCTTTTAGACGATGATATTCATATGACTACAATGTCAGTAAAAGAGGAGGTATTGCTGATGAGGGTTCATATAACTGATTTACTGGATCATCTTGAGTGCAACCACACCAATGAGAATGACTGTTTATGCTGCTCTATGAGGAATAAGGCTTGAAGATATGGATCTAAAATTTATTTGAGAAAAAAATCACTCTTGCTGAGGGAGCCATTTAGTAACAATTGACCACCAAACACTAGACCTCAGTTACCTTAACGGCAAACTTAAACAAATCAGAAATGTTAGTTAAAAGTTGTGCATACATAAAATGCAAACGATGGCATTACTCTGCCTATTGCACAACTAATTGCATTAAAGGAAAGCATGCATGTTTTTGTAATACATAAAATGATAGAAAGTATCACTTTTTCTGAGAATGTATTATTTTTGCTTTTCTTTTCATTACAACACACTAATAATAGAATCCCAATAACCAAATGAGTTGGTTAGCCTACTGAAAATCTGAAAGGGCAGGATCATTTTGAAAGTGAATCGGAAATTCATATTGAGTCATCAACATTTCCTATGAAGCTCATTTCATCATTACAAGTCCATTGAAAGCCACTTTTAGTAAACCAAAGTATTTTTCAAAAGGAGCATGTTTCCCTGCATCCCATATTGGGGTCAAGACTCCTACAGTTCCTTACCTTTTTATATGTGTATCTATATATATATATATATATATATATATATATATATATATATATATGCATGCATATACACTCAAGCACACATGCTCACACACACACACACACACACACACACACACACACACACACACACACACACACACACACACACACACACACACACACACACACACACACACACACACACACACACACACACACACACACACACACACACACACACACACACACACACACACACACACACACACACGCACACAGCTATATAGCTGCAGATCAGTGAAAATAGAGAAAAGGGAAAGTCAGGTTCACTAAAAGTAAATTTTAGTGGATTTTTTTGATTAGCTATGATTCATGAAAAAAAGTCTTCAACCCACTGTGAGAGTTCCAAAATCAGAGCATCCAGATGGCTAAATAAGAATGCTGGTGTTAGCTAGTGATTTTTTATTTTATTTTACATTTGTTGACCGGGATAGTCCAACTGGATACATGCCCATTTTCAGTGGAGGTCCGGGGAGAAAAGCTCCAAAGTAAAACACAATTCTATTACATATATCTAAATAAGGACAATTTTACAGGTTCAGCTGGTAATACAAAAATATAGTCATACAAATGCTTTAGTTTACACAAGGTTTAAGGAATAGAAAATACAACTGTGTTAAGTTATGAAAAGAATTAGTTCATTACATAGTGAGAGGATTAGTCGGGTCTGGCACAGGGACATAGCCAGTGTGCTTTAAAATAAAGTTTAAGACTTTTTTTGAATTGATTTAGGGAAGGTTCTAGGGGAGATAGTGACAGGGAGTGAGTTCCAGATTTTCCCGACATGGTTGGCAAACAATGAGTCACCAGCTGAATTGTTAGATTTGACAGTTTGCACTAGTAACCTATTAGAGGACCAAAGT
Source organism: Protopterus annectens (assembly GCF_019279795.1). Taxonomy (NCBI): domain Eukaryota; kingdom Metazoa; phylum Chordata; order Ceratodontiformes; family Protopteridae; genus Protopterus; species Protopterus annectens. Next base: position 1,763,387,651 of record NC_056726.1, read on the forward strand.
GGTCTTAGGTTACTGCAGGGTTTGATAACAGTTTTAAGTGAAGGTGTACTGTCAGGCTGGTTTAGTACTTTATGTGCCACTAAAAGATGGTTATACTGAAATAGGCGTGGCAATTCTTACCATCCAAGGTGGTGCAGGTTTTTACAGTGGTGTGTCTTGTATGGCATTCCGGTGGCAAATCGGGCAATATGGTTATAATAGCTAGTGAGTTTATTCAGTTCTGTTTTGCCTAGGTTGGTGAATAGTGGAGAAGCATAGAGAAGAGTTGAAAGAAGGTGAGAGTATGCAATGGCTATTTAGTGGCTGGAGTTAAGAAGGGTTTAACCTTGTAGAGTGAGCCGAGTTTTTTGTTGATGGTTTTAACAGTCAGATTAACATGCATATTGAATTTGAGATTGTTGTCTACTGTAATGCCTAGAAGCTTTGTGTGGGTATCTGGAGAGATTATAGTACCATCGTTAAATTTAATGAAGAAGGATGGTACAGTGGATCGTCGCGTAGGGGAGAACAGCAGTAACTTAGTTTTATTTGGATTAAGGATCAGGTGATGGTCTTTTAGCCAATTTTCTACTGTATTGAAGGTGGTTTGGGATAGTCTTTGTAAGTCGGACTGGGTGGTAGCAGAGCAGATAAGGGTAGAGTCATCCGCATATCAAATGCATTTTGCCTCTGGGATGACTTTATAGATATCATTGATAAATATGGAAAATAGGAGAGGTCCAAGTATAGAACCCTGGGGAATACCCACAGTATTGGGTAGGAGGTTAGAAATTCTATTTTTCCATAGCACAGCTTGTTGTCTGTTGTTTAAGTAGGAATGGAACCATTGCAAAGCTTGAGTATCTAAGCACATAGTCTTTAGAGTGTGAATTAGTATTTGGTGATCTGCCATATCAAAAGCTTTGGAGAGATCCAAAAATAGGGCAGAGGATAGTGTGTTTCTATTGCGGTTGTTGTTTATGACATCAGAGACGGCAAGGAGGGCAGTGGTGGTACTATGGTGTGGCCTGAAACCATGCTGTGAGCTGGCCAGGAGGTTGTTATATGTCGGGTATTGTAGTAGTTGACTACGGATGCATTTTTCCATGATTTTAGCTAGTGGTGACAAAATGGCTATGGGGTGGTAATTAGACAGTTCAGTAGAGCTCCCGCCATTATGGAGTGGTATGACATGGGCAATTTTCCAGATAGTGGGGATGGAAGCTTCTGCTATTGTTCGGCTGATTAGAATGGAGATGGGATATGCTATTGCATCTGTGGCTTTTTGCAGATACTCGGCAGGCAGAAGGTCAGCAGCTAGGGTGGTTGGTTTTAGTTTTTTGATTAGACTTCGAATATATGATGCAGGAACTGGTTGAAAGCTAAAGGAGGTTTGGCTACTAGGAGTGGTATTATTAGGACTGCAATGGCTTGGGGGTAGCTGATTGGCGTGGGACTGAATAGTCTCAGTAAAGAAGCTATTAAAGGTATTTGCTACATCACCTGGTTGCTTATCCTTACAGGCTGTCGGGGTTGGAGTGGAATTACTTCCTGGGTGTAAAAGTTTATTTATGCCTGCCCAAAACTTTTGCGGGTTAGCCTGGTTTTTCTGCTGCAGTTGATAATAGTAGTTCTTTTTATCTAGTAGGATGGATTGTTTCGTCATATTCCTTAATTGTCGGTGATCACAACCATCATCTCTAAAACTACTTGCAATAAAATGGTAAACCTTTCAGAATAATGCTGCAGGAACCTCCGCACTTAGCTGGAGATTCCAGGTGTAAAGACACATGCATAACTGTATGCAGTTTACTGCTCATGACTCTAAATTGTGGGATGCATTCATAATTAAAGAGAGAGAGGAAACTTCCCTGTTTGAGAAAAATGTATACATGTTTTACTTTTAACAGGTTTGTAAAAATGTATTCTAGAAAGTGGTAGCTGGTGCTATCTGGCTGTTGGATTACACATGGTCCAGCTTCTTGGTAATTTATCATTTTGAATGTCTATTTTATGTATTTGTTTGTTTGCTTGTTTATTTTTCTTCTTGCTCACAGAGAGTTCTATGCATACGCCTCAGCCATCTGCAAAGAACATGTAACATATGGGATTTGTGTGACTGAATTTAAACAAAATAGCTGATTTATGACTGGCTCTCTTGTAAAATACTCACAAAAAGCAATGTCAAAATGAGTTATGAAAGTTTAATGCATTTGTTCTTTGTTTTTGTTTTTTTTTTCCATAATAAATCTTTATTGTTATATTATTTTCATACACAAGTAAAAACAAACACAAAATTTTAAGAGAAAAAATACAAAACAAAAGACTACTAACTAATATCACTACAGAGAACTTCATCATAACTGAATTGAATTGCTTTGTTTGGATTTTCTGTCTTGTAACATATCCCAGCAAATGTATCTATTCTTCCAATGGCACACAGGCTACTGTTAAGGTTGCCACCTTTATATCCTGACATTTCCTGACATTAAGTTACACCCCTGATTTAATATAACCACACCCCTTTACGTCTGGTAACTCCACCCTTTTTAAAAAGCTATACTTTGTTAAGTCCAGTTCAAATAACATATATGACTGGATGCAACAAATGTACAATAAAGCATAAACAACATGTAAGCATAAGCTTCAGACACTAATAAATGAAACACTGACAAAGGCCATGTGTCAGCTCTGAAGTTTAATGGTGAAGAAAATTAAAATAAGTAATGACCCTGTTGTTCTGCAGACCCCACACAAGCTATACAGACTTTCTGTGCAGACTTCTTAGGTTTGATTGCAAGGAAAATTAAAGAAATAATCACAATACTGTCCAATCCTCCACCCTACTTGCGCACGTACATATACGTGCGCGTACACACACACACACACACACACACACACACACACACACACACACACACACACACACACACACACACACACACACACACACACACACACACACACACACACACACACACACAGTGATTCTGTGCACCGCTAATCAGGGTAGACTTTACACAAACTGAGGTCCACAGGAGAAGCTCCTACTAAAGCCTGTGTACAAATCCATTTATGCAACCTGGGTTTTTGGGGCAACTAGAAGCTTTGAGGGTCTGGATGTTCTGTAATACATTTTATACTTTATTTTTTGAAAGATTAGGATTTTTATATTACTCAAAAGATTTGTGTATCTGCCTGCCAATAATTTTTTTTTCTTACAGGTATGAGTATATATACACGTGCACACACACACACACACACACACACACACACACACGCGCGCACACACACACACACACACACACACACACACACACACACACACACACGGATTCAGTTCAGAAGAATGCATGGTGCAAGAATGCATAGATCATGCTATCCCAAGCAAAACCAAGACTCACTCCTCCAAGAAAAGGAAACCAGTCTGGTGGACCCCTCCCATAAACAAGCTATACAACAGAAGGAGGAAACTAGTGCAGAAAAGAGTAAAATCCCAAGAAGAAAAGACATCCCTGATCAGTATCAGCAAGAAACTACGATCCCTCATAAAATCATCCAAGGCTAGCTTCAAAAGAAAAATTGCCAAGTAGTCCAAAGATAACCACAAAGCGTTCTTTAGCTATGTCAAGAACCTAAGTGGAAATGCTCAGATCTGCTCTGAGTTAGTGCAGAATGGCACAAAATACACTGAACCAACTGATATTGCCAACATTCTGGCAGACAGGTTTAGTGCAAAATTCACCCCCCTCTCACCACCTAAAGGGCCCATAACCATACCAGAAGAATGTAGTGCCCCAGCAATCACTGACACACAGGTTAAAATAGCCCTATCCAAAGCCAAAAATACAGCTTCAATGGGACCAGACGGCGTCCCAGGCTGTGTCTTACACGAGCTCCAAAATGAACTAACCCCTCACCTAAACACACTGTTCAAACTCAGCCTCTCTACAGGCTATGTACCCATAGAGTGGCGCACAGCAACAGTTATCCCGCTCCACAAAGGTGGAGCCACAACAGACCCTGGGAACTATCACCCTATAAGCCTGACTAGTCTGGTCTGCAAGGCTATGGAGTGCATCATCATGGAATTTAATAACAGAAACATTGGGAACCTTCAAACATTGGACCCTACCCAGTTTGGCTTTGTTAAGGGCAGATAATGCCTCCTAAATCTGGTGGACTTCTTTGAGACAGTTACCAAGGCTTTAGGCGAGGCAAAAAAGGGCACACAGCCTACCTAGACCTCATAAAGGCTTTCAGCACCAATCCCCATTCTGGTATTATAGACAAGCTCACCAGCCTGAACATAAACCCCTACATCACGAGATGGGTTGCCAATTGGCTCACAGATAGAACTTACACGGGGAGAGTTGCAGGCTCTAGGTTCGACTCTAAACCAGTTACAAGTGGCGCCCCCAGGGCTCAGTCCTGGGACCCCTCCTGTTCGGTATATACTTCTCAGAGGTACAGACAAGAACAGGAGGACTATGGCTGACCAAGTTTGCAGATGACTGCAAATTGGGGGTCATAACTGACTCTCCAGTGGATACAGACATCCTCCAGAAGGGTCTCACTGAGATGGATACCTGGTGTCAAAATCATGGCCTCAAGCTAAATGCTGAAAAGTGCATAGTCATCCCCTTTGGAAAAAAACAAAGTACCCGCGAACTACCACATATGTGGTAGTCCCCTAAATACAGAAAATGTAATAAGAGATCTGGGGACCCAAGTAGATAGTAATCTCTCCTTTGATAATCATATTGTCAAGGTGGTTAGAAAATCCTTCAATGTGGCCCACCTAATCACAAAAGGTTTTGCATCTAGAACAAAAAAGGTTATTGTGCCCCTCTACTCATCACTCATGAGACCCATCATAGAGTACAATGCCCCATTTGGGATGTACTTTACAAGACACCTGCAACAGCTGGAAAGACCACAGAAATACCTCACCAAGAGGATTACTGGCCTCAAACATATAGGTTCATAGATAGGTACTAGGCTATTGGCCCTAGGGCCTATACAAGCCTAGCCAAAAATGTACCCTGGCTTTCGTCACCCAAGAAAATTATTTTCCTGTGCCTCTGTCAAGCAGAACCACAGAAGTGATCCCCAGGGTGAATTTCCTATTACCCATCCAATCATCAAGATTTTTCTTGAAGAGTGCTAATGAGGAGCTCTGTTTGTCATAGATAGGTAGTCTGTTCCAGAGTATGGGAAGTCTCTGGGAGAGGAATATATCCCTCCAGCATGTTCTGTTTATTGTGGTGACAAGGTTTAGGTCCCTAGAGCGTGTAGCTCGGAGGGATTGGGATTTCTTTAAGTGCAGCATGTCCAACAGCTCTGGGTTTGACATAGCTTTGTATGTTAGGCAGAGATCGCCTCTGAGCAGGCGATATGCGATGGAGTAAAGCTGGAGTTTTTTGAGACGGTCTGCGTAAGGCATCTGTTTGAGGCCAGTAATCCTCTTTGTGTACATATGCCCTATGTAGCCCGACTGAAGAAACTCCAGCTGTACTTAATTGCATACTGCTTTCTCAGAGGTGATCTCTGCCTGACATACAAGGCCATGTCCAACCCAGAATTGATGGACATGCTCCACCTAAAAAAAACAAATCCCCAAGAGCCACATGCTCTAGGGAGATATGTTTTCCAGATGGGTGGAAGCCTTTCCAACCAAAAATCCAGATGCAGCCACAGTGGCAAAAGTACTTGTCAAAGAAATCATTCCTAGATTCGGCATTCCGGAAAGGATCTACAGAGACAATGGCAAACACTTTGTAAACCAAACCATACAGCAGTTAAGTAAGCATTTTGGTATTTCTTTAAAAAATCATTGTGCATACCATCCACAATCTGCAGGGCTAGTTGAAAGGCATAATGGTATATTAAAAAACAAATTGAGAAAATTGATAGCTGAGACAGGGAAAAATTGGATATACTGTTTACCCCTGGCACTGTTGAGCATGAGAACTGTCCCTACAGCAAAAGGATTGACTCCTTTTGAAAAGTTATTTGGAAGGGCTTACTATATACCCCAGTGGAAACTTCTCATGTCATCAGACCAGGAAGCTGATTTTACATTAGCTGAATATATGAAGAAAGTCATGAATTCTAAACATCTGTTGCAGTCAAATTCTGTTTCAGATAGAAAGCAAACCGAGACATCAGAAATGGCAGTGACACCCGGGGACTGGGTGTGGATAAAAGTTGTCAAGAAGAAGAATTGGTCATTGCCAAGGTGGGAAGGTCCCTACCAGGTGCTTCTTTTAACACCCACTGCAGTCAAGATAACAGAGTGAGCTTCGTGGATCCACCTGATGCACTGCAAACTAGTTAAGAACTTTGAACTGGACAAAAATCTTACCTCTCCATCAGGGCCCTCAGCACAAAGTCTGGCTACAAAGGGAGGTCAGATCAATAGGACTGATCCGTCTCAACCCCAGTGAAGAAACCATCGGTGCTGAAGGGCAGAGAGTAAGAACACATGTCTGAAATAAAGATGACAGGATCCAGTAAGATCCAACTGTACATATTCAGAAGAGTCGGAGAAAACAGGAATGCAGAACAGCCGTTTCCTCGGAAGTATTGCATAACCATCCTGTTGACTGTACTAGTGACAATAATCTTTTTGTTGTGGCCATTCCTTTTTTCAGCCACACAAACTGGACTGAACAAGCATGCAGAGTTGTACGCAGAGTGGCACCCAAACTTTAACACTTACCAGGCAATCAAATATGTGTATGCTGAGACCTTCAATGTTTCGAATTGCTGGATTTGCACAGCCTTGCCAACAGCATATGGGGGGTTATTGCTAACTTCAGTCCCCCTAGGAGCCAACAAGACCTGGGAAAACTTAGCCTATGATACATCAGATGTCACATCACAAGATAAAGTGGTATTGCACTTGTCTGTTAGACAGAAGGGGACTGTGTTTTTACAAAAATGATACAGTTCAGGTGGGTTGGAGCAATTGCAATGTGACTGTTCGTTATAGATGCTACAATAAGACTGATAACACAGGGTCCTATTGCAACACAAGCTATGATTCATTTGTTGAACTGATGCATAGGACAACTGATGAAGTAAAACATAATGCTAGCCTTTATAAACAACTGTCAATGATAGACAAAAAAATGTTTCATCCAGAGCCAGGACATAGTAAAGTTACTACCAAAGTAGAAGACTGTTATTTTGTATGTGGTAGGAAAGCATACAAGTGGTTACCTGAGAATTGTTCTGGCAGTTGTTATTTGGGGTACCTGGTTCCGGCCATATGACACACAGCAGTTTTACCTCAAGGGAAAATTCGAAATGTTCAATGAGAAATCAAGAAGCCTGTCAATCCAGCGGGGCAAATCAATGTGGGCTGGAAAAACCATCATGCTGTGGGCTTAGGGAAAAATGGACTGTCACATATGGACTTGAGTGATACTGTTATCTCGTGGGCAGGTGTACTGCCAGCATATGGAGCAACAAAATCAATCTGGGAACTGAGAAAATTGTCTAAACTTCTCAAAATAATGAGTAATGCAACCTTTTCTGCCCTAGAATTGGTGACTGATGAACTGACTGCCATGAGAACTGTAGTGCTTCAAAACTGCATGGCTCTCGACTTCACCCTAGTGGCGAGAGGAGGTACTTGCGCTGTAATCCAGGAGGAGTGCTGTTCGTATATTCCTGACCATAAACATGAGATAGACAATCATCTTGAGGTAATTCAGCAGGTGTCAGCTTTGACCAAACCAGGACCAAATCCATTGACGGACTTTTTCCAGAGATTGTTTTGGGGGGGCAGGGCAGTATCCTGATGAACATCCTGATTGCCATCTGTGTAGGAATGATCCTACTGGTGGTATGTGTGTGCTGCTGCATCCCTTGCATGAAAAGACTGATTAAAGACTTTATAGACATGTCAGTTTCAGAAACCTTATACCAAGGTGCTGAACTTGAAGAATTGTTAAAAATCTGAAAATGCTTTCATAAGTTTAAACTGAATGACTCTCTTAACTGCAAATCCTGAGTAGGAAGAGGTTAGGGGAAGAAAACTGTTTATGCTTATCTTGAAAGTAGAATAAAAGTATTAAAAGGGGGGGAATGTTAAAAAAATATGTAGTAGTAATATGCATGCTTAGTGCATTTAGTGCATTCGAGATTTAAAAGGGTTAATACATTTATTCTGTTCACACTGCATGCATCTGCACAGCCATTAGAAACGTAACAAAAAGCATTCTATTTTCTGCTAATGTCAGCAAATAACAAGAAGTAAATAATTTCTGCTAATGTCATTAGAATTAACAAAGGGATATTAATTTCTGCTTATGCCATGAGAAAACATGCAGTTGTTAGAAGCTATTGATAAAGAAAACAATAGATGCTTGAAAGTTTAAACCGTCGTCAGCATTACTTGTACTGAAGCTAGAAATGTACCTTGAATCTAGGTAAAATGTAACACATGTATTAGAACAGTACAATAGAAGAATTGAAATGTTGAAATGGACTGACATAGACCCAAGGCCAGGTTGTTTTTCTCAAAATGTTTTTGCAGAATGACAGATATTTTAACTTGGTCAGCAATAAGTCTAACAATATTTTCTGTAGAACATACAGACAGCTGTGTCTAATTACGTCAGCAATAGAATGTAACATTTTCTATGTGACAGGAAAAGAACTGTATAAGTATAACCTACTAGTCATTAATCATTTAGACAAACCCTGTGCATACATGCTTTGTCTCCTTGCTGCAAGTAATAAAGGGTGCCTTGCTTGAACCTAACGTGAATTGGTCTTTGAAGTTTTTTCTTTTGACAGAGGCATTGCCACTAAAATCTTTTTAGCTTAAATAAACCAGCCTCAAAGTATTTCAATATATTTTAAACATTTTTAAACAACAGAAGGGGGGGATTTTAATAACAGGTTGGAGTTGGCAGAGACTAAGTGGATTACTTGGTTACAGGCAGATAAGACCCCAGGGCTTAATGCTCTCATTCCTTTAAAGTCAAGACTTAAGAAGCAAAAATTGCATCAATAATTGATTGAGGTTTTTAACTGGATAATTGTTTTTGTGTTTTATTATATAAATGGTTTTACAATGTTTGTGTTAATGGATTTGATTAAGCACTACTATGTGTGAAAGTGCTTATCCTGTTTGCAATAAAGACATGTATGATATCAGCCGTGGTGGACGCTTGGTTTATTGTTTTTTCATTTGTGTGCATATTTATTCTACTGAGCGACCTTCAGCTGCATTGGGTATTTTTTGTTATTTATCTGTTTGGAACTGTGTATACCCAGCATCACATGGCTGAACAACCTGATATTGAATTGAGTTATCGTCCTATTGTAGGAACTTCTCAAGAGCAGCATTTTAAGCAACTTATTAACTTGGGAGATAATCCTCTCTTGAGATGTACTTTTTCTGAGGAATCTACAGTGCATGATACTCGAGACTGGGGTATGTTAAAAAATCAATTGAAACACTTTGATGCTGGTTTATTGAAGCTAAAAAGATGGCAGTGGCAATGCCTCCATATGGAGGCATGTTTGCATCACAGAGTAGTGCCTAGAGGCATGCATATCCTTTGCATGCCTACATACGGCAATACTTTTCCTGAGCTATTAAAACAATGGCAGATGTTGAACATGGAGTTAAGTTTTAGTTATATGAAGCTCCTGAATGAATTTTCTGCCCCACAAGAGAAAGAACTGGCCGAGAAAATGGAGGCTTTACAAAAGGAGCTGTATGAGAATTATATGGAAGCCACCTGTGTAACTGAAATTGACAATGTTTTATTGAATGTTCTTGCTTATGACGATAGACTGCAGATGCAGAAAAAGAAGAAACTAGAGAGGGACTTTGCTGATTTTAAGAGGGGCCACATATTTGTTTGGCCTCGTGGGTCCAAAAGGACACAGCAATCAGATAATGGCAATGGCCCTCTGACTGCCTCTAGTCAGTCTGAATCAACTGATTTCCATTTACCTAATGAATTCATTGTATCAGTAAAGGAAGGGCATGTGCCTACAGGTTCAATTTCTTATGTTAATCTAAAGAATAGTACCAATAAAGTGTTGAGAGAAGATCAAACCACTGCAGTAGCTAATGGTGGAGATAGACCTAAAGATAACAGTACTTTAGCATCGCCAGACAATGCTTTTTCCAATTTCTCGGCCCCTTTCAGGTTTCCTGAGCAACTGTTATGAGGGTGGAGTTTCAGCCAAGGGTGAAAGAGGCAGAAGTCATCAATGGAGAGCGAATGGAAGCTAGAGGGTGCGAGTCACAAGAGGAATCCACTCTAGTGTTTAATTTATCGTCAACTACCTTAACTACAGCACAAATGAGTCTCTTGGACAAAGGCTTGAATTTCATGCCTTCTCAACCCATACAGATAGAAGATTCTCTTTTAGATATCAGAATGTTTGTGAGGGACATTGCTCTTAAACTTATGTTTGGGGGCAGCCTAATACAATGGATGTTATGTTTGTTTGTTCCGCAACTTACTCCTGTTCTAGAAACTTTTGTTAAAGTTGTGGAGAAAAAGCTATTCAACAGTGAGATTGGTAAGAATATTTTTTTAATTTAACCAGAGATGAATTTTCAGCTTTGCAGCAGCTCCGTGACAATGATAGTATAGCTATACGCCCAGACGATAAAGGAGGGGCAGCAGTTATTTTGAATTCTTCTCAGTATGATAATATTATGAAGGAAATGCTTAATGACATTGAAACCTGTGAACTGATTACACAGTCTATGTTATCTACAACCATTAAAGGGGTGAATAAAGAATTGTATGAATTATTAATATATGAATTGATATCTAAAGAAATGTATGATTTTATGATGGTATCTGATCCATTGGTTCTGCTCATCCAGGGATTGTCCATTGTGCATAAGTCTTTAACCCTTCCAACTTTTCATCCTATTGTGTCAGGGAGGGGTTGGGTTACTGAATTTATTACAATTTACCTTGAAAATCAACTCAAGAAACCCTTAGAAAAATCTGTGGCTGTATTGAAAGATACTGAACACTTTTTGAGTAGAACCCATGGTATGTTGTCAGATGATGTACTGCTTGTCACTATTTGCATCAAGACCTTATTTATTATTATACCTCATGATATAGGGATAGCATCCCTAAAAAGGTTTCTATCTACCAATACTGAATACACCAGGGCACATGTTGATTTGCTGGGGTATTTGATGGAGATTGTTCTATTTAACAAATTTTTATATAAAAATGCTATCTATAGGCAGAAGACAAATGTTGCGATGGGAACCCCTGCACCAACCGTTATGCCAACCTAGTGTTGGCAGAATGGGGAGGCAGGGTGGTCCTATCTAATAATGATTATTTGATGCACCCTTTACATTATAAAAGGTTTGTAGATTACATTTTTAATTTATGGAAGGGATATGATGTTTTACTTGAGTTTGTGAAATATCTTGAGCTTAGCAGTGAATGCCTTAGATTTTAGTTGAACTACTCATGTACTTCAAATGAATTTTTGGATATTAAATCACAATAGCTAATGGGCTTATTCATAGTTCCCTATTTAGGAAACCTTGTAGAAAGCATGTTCTTCTCCATCAGAGAAATATGCACCCCAGGAATGTTTTTGGGAACATTGCCAAAGGTCTGTTTTTGAGAATGTTGAGGTTATATACTAGAGGACAGTGAATATCAGGATGCTGCAACCATTTTGCAGTGTGATTTATTGAATAGGGGATACAAGAAAATTATGATAATAGGACTTTAGTAGAAGTTAATTTAATGCGTACTACAAGAGGTAAACCGTATTTCAACAGGACTGGTGAACCTCAGGTCAATCACAGTTCCTCAGAAAGGAATATAAATACATTTCTTAGGCTGCCTTTGACTTATGGCAATAACATCCACCACATTTGTGACATAGTTAATAAATATTGGCCAAATTTATTATCAGATGAAAAGATTAGGAATCTGGTAGATAATAAACCTTCTTTGACATTCAAGAATAACTTGTCTTTAAAAAGACAACTTTGTTATAAATCAACTACTGTTCCATCAATAGTTTCTGATCGATTAGGCACTTTTCCCTTTAGGCCCTGCAAAGCTTGTGCTTTTATTTGTAAGGATAGTAGCTTTAAGCACATTGGGTTGGGTTCTGATTTTAAGGCTAAGTTTTATGCTGACTGTAAGTAGAAAGGCTTAGTCTATATGGCCAAATGCAGATACTGCACTTCTTTTTACATAGGTAAGACCTTATGAATGCTTAAAGAATGCATTCTGCAGCATTTAGGGGACATAAAATGTAATAATTTACTTAATGCTCTAGCGAAGCATATTTCCCTACACTCTGACCATGTGTTTGAATTCTTGCTTTTAAAAATAATACTAGTGGATCTGAGAAGGGGGGATTTTAATAACAGGTTGGAGTTGGTAGAGACTAAGTGGATTACTAGGCTGCAGGCAGATAAGCTCCCTAGGGCTTAATGCTGTCATTCCTTTAAAGTCACTACTTAAGAAGTGCAGATTGCATCAGTAATTGATTGAAGCTTTTAATTGGATAATTGTTTTTGTTTTTCATTTTTTCCATTATATAAATTGTTTTATAATGTTTGTGTTAATGGATCTGATGAAGCACTACTATGTATGAAAGCATTTATCCTGTTCATCTGCAATAAAGTCATGTATGATATCAACTGTGGTGGACATGTGGCTTATTGTTTTTTCATTTGTGTACATATTTATTCTACTGAGTGACCTTCACTGCACTGGGTATATTTTGCTATTTATCATATCAATTTATGATAGGTCTGATTTGTAAGACATGTAAACTTCAGGAGGTATGGATAATACACTGGTTCCCTGATGGCTCATTATTCACTGTACCATAGCAAATCATCAGAGCTTAATTAGGAAAGGACTATTCCCTGAAATCTGACTGGCTAATGCCATTTCTGCACTGGTTAATGATTTTCAATACATGTCTAGCACATAAGAGATCAACAAGCTTTGTTTTATCACTACTTGTTATGATTATATTCACTGTTTAAATCAAGCCAACACTATCAACATGAAATAATTTTCTGCCATAAACAGCTCCATATCATTCTAACAATAGATAAAGCAGTGTTCAATAAAGACAAAAAAAGAGAAGACCTCAGCATTTCCAAGATGGTAGCGGTCATGTATGCAACTAGAAACAAACATCTGAGCTGGGAACAGTTGCAAACAGCTAAACCCTGCAAACTACTGTAAACTTTTAACAGAATTTGGTAGCTGAAGTGTGTATGATGTTCAGAAGGTGAAAAACCCTAATAAGGCAGAAAGTAGTGTGGAACAGACATGGTAAAGGCATATGGTAATGGTCATTGAAGGAAATATTCATTAATCACTCAAGAGTGAAAGATTGACCAAATGCACTCTGAGATTTTTAAGATAAGTGACTCCCTGTTGGAATGCATAAACACAAAAAACACAAAGCTGCTGGAAACAGTAAATGTTTTAACCATACATTCAGAGGAAAAAACTGGTATAGAAACTACTGTAAAATAGATGAAAAAAGAGAGCTTAGAAGTAAGTGACTTACAAAACCAAAACAGATTAAGTGGAATGTATATTGAAAAGCATTGGAATGGAGCTAGAATACATATTCAAGATTATTTAGAAAACACGAATGAACAGAGAACAATGGTTTTAGAACAATTGCAATTATTACATGCATTATACAGACAATAAGTAGATGCTGAAAGTAACACACACACAACACACACACACACACACACACACACACACACACACACATGCGCACACAGGAAGTGGCAATATATTAAAGACCATCACAATTTCCTCATTTAACAAAAGTAGAAGTAGAGGTTCAAAAATAAAGTACACTGAAACTAAAGAAGCAATGAGAAAACATAATATAGGAGGAACCCCTGGAAGTGATGGAATTCCAATAAAAGTCTGGAAAAAGATGGAACAGAAAATAATAAAACCCTAGTTAGTACTTTTTAACAATATTTTTTCCTAAGTGTGGATGTACCCTTGACTTCGAAAGAAGCAGTATTGGTAATCAAAGAAGGGGAGACATCCTCTTGCTCCAATGATAATTTGGGAAAAATAGTAGAGATATTGCCAAGAATAGTAGACCTGGATTAGTGTGAGTTTATAGAAGGTTGGCAAACAGTGTCAATGGCACAACAGGTAGTTCACTGCTCTTTGGTATAAAAGGCTGTGGATTCTATTCCCATGCCAGGTAGATTGATTGCTGACACTACAGTGCAGCATGGGGGGTGACTGCACTCCTGAGTGTACTGTACTTCAGAAGAGGCATTAAACTAAGACCCCATCTACTTGAGTTGGAGGCAGTTTAGGTGGATATAAAACATCCCATGGCAGCTATTGAAAAGAGTAGGGGATCTTTATATTTTTTATTTATTTAACATTTCTTGACCGGGAATGTCCGACTAGGTTCCACAGAGCCTGTTTTCAGTGAAGGCCCGGGGAGAAATGCTTCAGATGCATGTCTTTGGAATGTGGGAGGAAACCCACGTGAACACAGGGAGAACATGCAAACTCCACACAGAAGGCACCCCAGCCGAGAATCGAACCGGAGAACCTCTTGCTGTGAGGCGACAACATTAACCGCTGCACCACTGTGCCGACCGAATATACAATATACAAAAATAACTGCTATTTACAAAATATTTACATATTTACAAATATTTGCAAGTATACAAATATATAGCTATACAAATTTGTTTACACAATCATACTAAATTTTCATCTCTGTTAGGCCCCCACTCATTTTTCCATAACCACCATCTGATTTTACTTAATATTGTCGCTAAAATCCATTTACCATTAAACATAATTTCATGTATTCTTTCATTCCATATAACCCATATAACATAAAATAACATATCTATTCTTTTGACATATTATTTACTTCTCTTCTTATAACATCCATATTTAATCATATCCATGTTTATTTTATGCACTTCTTTTATTTCTTAAAAATAAATCTTCTTTACATAATTTTCCCTATAATTTTTTAATCTTTTACGTTTGAAAAACAAATGTTCTGTAGTTTCTTCTTCTTGACAATGTAAACAAATTCTATCATTTTTATTTTTATATGGCTTATTTCCTTCTACTGGCAATTTATCTATTACCAGTTTTCACAAAAAATCTTGACATTCTGCTTTCTGATTATACCATTTGCTTCTTAGTTTTATATCTTTAATTTTTCCATCTGTTAGATTTTTCCCATAGTTTTGCATAGTTATGTTTTATCATTACATTCTTATGCAATACTTTTCAATTTTTTCTATATTATAAATTGTTTTCCACAAAAAAAATTCTTGATAATTTTTATTTCCTTGTTTATATACTCCTTTTCTTTTATTCTTTTATACCATACCCCCAAATCTATCATAATTAGATTTATACAATTTTACTACTAATCGCTCATCTTTTTCATTTACCATCTTAACACTTTGCAACAAATTTAATGACACAACATACACCACTGGGTTAATTAACCCTAAACTTCCTCCTTCTTTATTTACATTCTAAACTCCTCTTTTTATTGAGTTTACTCTAGAACCCAGTAAAAATGAAAAAAAAAAATATCTGCAATAATTTTTTTTCAAATACTGTTGGCAACATAAATATACTTGCTAAGTATGCCATTTCTTCCATCAGTACTGACGTTATCAAATAAGCCTTTTTACTGAATGATAATTTATATGTTCTCCAGAAAAGACAAGTTTGTTTTATTTCTTCTGTTGTTTTTCACATTGAATTCTACTTACATCTTTACTCCCAAATTTTATACCTAACACAAAAATTTCATTCATTGTAAAATATATACCCCCAGTCTTTACTACATCACCTAAATCTTTACTTTTTTCTTTATTTAAAGCTATCCCTATCATCTTTAGACACTCATTTGTGCAAATTATTACTTCTTTTATCCAAATTTGTTTTTTTCAGTTATTATGTCAACTGCATATGTCAACAGAACTAGAATTCTTAACCCTTCAGGTGTTATATATTCTGCCACCTTCATTGTGTAATTTATTTCACATACTATCACATTCATAACTAATGCAAATAGCATACAACTCATTGGATATCCCTGTCTTACACCACTCTTTATATGTACCTCTTTGGCTAACAAGCCATTTACAAGTATTTTTACTTTATTATTACTATACTCTGACATACATAATTTCCTAACTTATGTTTTCATTATTACCCATAAGATTACATCTCCAATTGTGTTAAATGCCTTATGAAGATCTCCTATCATGATTTTTGCTTCTTCTTTTCTTTTCATATCATCCACAATTTCTTTAACTATTATTATTAATTCTTGGCAACCATTCCCCTTTATACAATATATACTAGCTTCCATAATATTTTCATTTTAGTTTCAAATCTGTTTTGTATTATTTTAATAAAGATCTTATAATCATTATTATACAATACTATCACTTTCCAGTTTTTTTATTGTATTCTATATTCCTTCTTCCATATTAATGTAAGTATTCCACTACATAATTATCTATAGATAAAACCTCAATTCAAAATCTTTAGTATATTTTTTGCCAATCCCTTTACATTTTATGCATCTCATACCCTATTCCTATAGGCTGGTGGAAGCAATAGGAAATAACTGGTATGCAAACTACTATAAAGTACATGAAAAAAAGAGAGCTTAAAAGTAAGTTATTTACAAAACCAAAACAGATTAAATGGAATATATATATTGAAGAGCACTGGAATGGAGCTAGAATACATATTCAAGATTATTTAGAAAACATGAATGAACAGAGAACAATGGTTTTAGAACAATTGCAATTATTACAGTGCTTTATACAGACAAGAAGTAGATGCTGAAAGTAACACACACACACACACATACAGGAAGTGGCAATATATTAAAGATCATCACAATTTCCTCATGTAACAAATGTAGAAATAGAGGTTCAAAAATAAAGTACACTGAAACTAAAGAAGCAATGAGAAAACATAAAATAGGAGGAACCTCTGGAAGTGATGGAATTCCAATAGAAATGTGGAAAAAGATGGAACAGATAATAATAAAAGCCTACTTAGTACTTTTTAACAATATTTGTTTTTTCTAAGTGGGGATGTGCCCTTGACTTCGAAAGAAGCAGTATTGGTAGTTAAAAAAGGGGAGAAATCCTCTTGCTCCATGGTTCTTTATGATGATTTGGGAAAAATAGTAGAGATATTGCAAGAATAGTAGACCTGGATTCGTGTGAGTTTCTAGAAGGTTGGCAAACAGTGTCAGTGGCACAACAGGTAGCTCACTGCTCTTTGGTGTAAAAGGCTGTGGATTCTATTCCCATGCCAGGTAGATTGATTGCTGATACTACAGTGCAGCATGGGTGGTGACTGCACTCCTCAGTGTGCCGTACTTCAGAAGAGGCATTAAACTAAGGCCCCATCTACTTGAGTTGGTCGTAGTTTAGATGGATATAAAACATCCCATGGCAGCTATTAAAAAGAGTAGGGGATCTTTATATACAAAAATAACAGCTATTTACAAAATATTTACATATTTACAAATATTTGCAAGTATACAAATATATAGATATACAAATTTGTTTAAACAATCATTTTCATTACATTTTCATCTCTGTTAGGCCCCCATCCATTTTGCCATACCCACCACTGGATTTTACTTAATATTGTCACTAAAATCCATTTACCATTAAACATAATTTCATGTATTCTTTCATTCCATATAACCCATATAACATAAAATAACATATTTATTCTTTTAACATATTATTTACTTCTCTTCTTATAACATCCATATTTAATTATATCCATGTTTATTTTATGCACTTATTTTATTTCTTAAAAAAAAAAAAATTCTTGACAACCCTTCCCCTTTATACTATATATACTATCTTCCATAATATTTTCATTTTAGTTTCAAATCTCTTTTGTATTATTTTCATAAAGATCTTATAATCATTATTATTCAATACTATCAGTTTCCAGTTTTTTATTGTATTCCATATTCCTTCTTCGATATTAATGTAGGTATTCTACTACATAATTATTTATAGATAAAATCTTCATTCAAAATCTTTAATATATATTTTTTGCCAATCCCTTTAAATTTTTATGCATCACATACCCTATTCCATCTGGACTTGCAGCCAAATCCATATTTAATTGTCCTAATGTTTTATCTAGCTCATTTAAAGAAATCTCCTTTTCCAACTCTTAATTCTCTTTTTCTGTTAACTTTTTTATTCCATGATTTTTCACTACCTTTTTTTGCTTTAAACATTTCTTGTACATATTGGACTACACTATTCATAATATTTCTCCTTTTGCATTTTTATTTCTGTCATTATACTACCATCTTCCGCGGTGGTGCAGCAGTAGGGTTGTTGCCTCACAGCAAGAGGTTCTCCCAATCGATTCTCGGCTGGAGTGCGGGGAGTGCCTTCTGTGTGGAGTCTGCATGTCCTCCCTGCGGTTGGATGGGTGTTCAAAAGACATGCATAAATGGGAGTGCCTTTGTTGAAGGTTGAACGTCGAGCTGGCACCTCGGCATTCATCAAAATCTACTGCCAATCATTAGCGGACTGGAGTTCCGCTGTGGCGACCCCTAACCAGGAAAAGCCAAAAAGACAACAACATACTACCATCTTCCTTTACTTATCTGCTTAAGTAACTCAATACTACTCTTTTTCCATATATCTATTTCTTATATATAAATCTTTTTTTTTTGTCAAAGTACTTTCCATCATTATGCTCTAAATCTTGCAATGCATTGTTATATTTTTTTTATATTTTTCTTTCTATATTTTCTCACATCATATTGCAGCTGTAAAAAAATATATATATTTTTCCTTAAATATCATCCACTTTTCAGACCAGTTTTTATAAAATGTTCTCAGAGTAATATTAATCTCTTTCCTTCTTCATGCCACACTTTCTCATTAATCTTTTTTATTCCTTTGTCTATTTTTATATAGTCCTTGTTTTTCTTTATCTCTAGCCATATTGCAAGATTAAAAAAAATCCCATTTTAACTACCTCTTCTTCTCCTTCTATAACTATAAACCTTCCAAAAATATAAAATAATTTGTTTCAGTTCTATATATACCCCTTTTGTAATTTCATGAAATTTTCTCCCAAAGTTTATAATGTCTAACAGTTTTCTTATATCATTTCCTTTCTTTTTACACTTGTCTCTTAAGTCACAATTAAAGTCTCCTGTAGTTTATCACTACATAGTCTAAAATCTGAAAAAATAAGCTTTCCTTTTCTTTACAATTAGTATAACTATATAATGTTATGATTCTATATACTTGTTCTTTCCATCTTAGATCTACAATGGTTAATCTTCCCATTTTTGCTAAAGTTACATCTAATATCTTTACTTTATTTCTACAGAATACAGATATTCCAAATCATCTCTCATTTCCCAAATTCCAGTTTATCTTTCCTTCACATAGGTTCTCCATTTGCAATCTTCCTTTATTTTTTAAATATCTTGTGTCTTCCTACTCATCTTACTATATTCTTAATACTATTCACATTTACAGAAAGCGCTCTAATTTTTTTTTCTTTTTTTCCTTTTCTTAGATTCATGATTTCATAAGTTCATAGCTAATTACTAGAATAGCTTTCTTAATAGGCCACTCTAAGCTTAGCCAGTTTCTTTCCCAAGGTTGAGAATCAAATACTGTACCTTGAGTCTGTGAGTGAAACACCTTAACCATTATACCAACCCCCAATCATTAGCTGTATATATTCCTTTTCATCCATTTCCTTTCTTTTTTTGTTTGTACTTATCCCTTTAAATTTTCTTTTTCTGTCTATTACCCTTTTACCAGTATAATTTTTTTATTATATTACCTCCCAATTTATGTCTTCTTCATCACTTATTTCAGAACCTTCTTCTATGTCCTCTTATTATTTTTCTAATCTATTTTTCTTCTATTTCTACTGCTTCTAAAGTTTCTTCTATTTGTTTATTTCCTTCTCTTTCCTTTTATTTTTCCTTCTTTTATTTGCATTTCTATAACCCATCCATAAATGTCCAATTGTGTTACATTTATAACATTTTAATTTACATTCTTTGTTTTATGTCCTCTTTCCTTACAAATATAACAAATGTTTTGAGTTGTCCCTGGTATTTTACAACAACCCTATTTCATTCCCCTCCACATTTATCATGCTTGGTGCATGGTCCAGGGAAGTAAATAGTGTGGGAAGAAATAGCCAGGGAATTGTTATGGCTAAACTTGTATAGGCCCTAGGGCTGATAGCCTAATACCAACCTATGAACCTATGAACCTATAATGTTTTCTTTTTCTATTTTAACACAATATTATAGTCCCAGTCACCAGTCCATAAGCCCCTTTTCTCATAAAGTTTTACAATGTCCAGTACTTCTTTATATAAAGCCTTCAAATATCCTTTCAAAACATCTCTTTTTACCACTATTCAAAATTGCACATTCATTTTCTTTTTTTTCTTTTTGTTTTCCTGTTAAATGTTTTTATCACATAAACATTCCATGGGTTACAGTCCTTTTTTCATATTCTCCAATAAAATTTTCCATTGAAAAAACAGTCTTAGATATAATGTCACAAAATGTCTCTTTTTTAATAAGAATAAATGCTCTTAGCTCATGGTTTTACACACAAAGAAGCTATTGAATTGTCCCACACTTCATACCTGCTCATTTCTTTGTCTTCTTTACTTTGAATCCTTACCATGTACTTCTTTTTTTCATTTTCTTCTGCCTTCTTTTCTGCTACTCCACTTTTGCCTTCCTTTACTTTCTCTGCATATGTTTTATGTTCCATAGCACCACTATTCTTCTGGATTGTCTCTGCATTCTCCTTTTGTATTTTTTTCAAAATGTCCCCCTCCCAGGAAACATCTCCTTCATTTTCTGTATCACTCTGCACCACTATTTATTTAACTAAATCACCCAGCAACCCTCTTGACTGGAGTACTGTAACTATACATCCATCATTTACTGACTTATTCCATCAAATGTCATTTCTTCACCACTCCATCATCTTCTTCTTCTCTCTCTCTCTCTCTCTCTCTCTCCATCTGCCTCTCTGTTTCTCTAGGCTGTCTTTGCTCCTGGAATAGGAACAGAAAGTGCTCCTCCAAAATAGGTCCCACTCACAGCAATAACAAGTATGGGAATTTCCCCGATGGTCTGACTGAATTTCCTCCAGTAGTATAAGTACCACTTTAGGTCTTCCCTGAAAAAAGGCTACCAGTCTACAGGGACTAACTTGGTCAACAAAGGATAAAGAAAGAAAGAAAGAAAGAAAGAAAAAAACATGTGATATCATTATCAGAACTTGTATGATCCAAAATGATGAACTGGACAATAATAATGCATAAATGTTAATAGGACTGGATGCTGTAAAAGCATTTGACAGAGAGAGTTGGGAATTTATGAAGAGATCTTTTGAGACAGCTGGCTTTCTACAAGCACGGGCAACATTAACATTTAAAAGAGATAGTGCTAGGAAAGCTTGCGCTAAAACCAAAACACCCGCCCTCATCCAAAACCATAAAGGGCTATGTAACCTCACCAAAAAAACTAGTCAATAAAGATACAAATTCCTTCTACAACTCACCCCAATTTGACTGAATATCTAACCCACAAAAATTCTGGGCCACCCTAAAAAGACCCTCCACCACAGCAACTCATCCACCTCCTCCCCATTCCCACACAATACCCCACTGGAAACTGCCACCCTCCATAACAATTACTTAATACCATCCAAAAACATACACACACAAATCTTAACTTTAACCCTTCTCCAATCACCTCTACTTCAACAAACAACACCCTCTTCCCCCTGAGACCCATCTCCACAACTGATATTAAATCACTCCTGCTTAAGCATAAGCCCTGTTCTCCCTCTGCAGATCACCTACCACCTGTCTTTCTCAAACTTGCTGCTGAATCCATAGCCTACCCTGTATCCCTGCTTATAAATAGATCTAGTCAAGAAGCCACCACCCTTGACATTTCAAAAGCCTTTTACACCATCCCACCACATAAAGGTGGTAATTTTACTGACCCATCAAACTACAGAATCATAGCCATACTTTCCCCCTATCAAAAATACTTGAAAAGTGCATCAATACTCAACTACTTAATTTCCTCCTTCAGGAAAACCTACTGACTGACTCCCAGCATGGCTTCAGACTTAACCACAGTACTTCTACTGCACTACTGGCTTTTACCCCCACAGTAACTGAGTCCAGAGACCACAACAAACTTGTATCCTGTCTTTTCCTTGATCTCTCCAAAGCCTTTGACAGTGTTTCACACCCCTTACTCCTCTCTAAACTCACTGATCTACTAAACTTAATTATCTAAATCTCTCTGCTACTTGTCTTACTTGGTTTACCAGCTATCTTTCCAACATGCACCAATCTGTTAGATGGCTCACTTCCTGCTCCTCCTTTCTACCCATAAAATGTAGTGTCCTACAAGTATCCATCCTAGGCCCCCTTCTTTTTAATATCATCATAAATGTCCTCCATACCTCCTGTAAACAATCCTCCCTCATTCAATATGCCGATGATTCTATGCTCATCTCCATCTATACCAACATATCTGACCTCCACACACAAACCCAAGACTCCTTCCTGTCAGTTGAATCATGGCTCACCAAAAATCAGCTCATCTTAAATCCAAAAAAACTAAACTCTTACTTTTTTTTTTTCTTTGACCTCTCTCTCACCATAAATCTTCCTTTGTCATCACATCCCTTGACAAGACCACCATCCAAGCTGAACCCCACACAAAGCTACTAGGCACAATTATTGATGATGAACTTACATTTAAGCTGCATATTCAGGAAAATATAAAAAAAATCACCAAAAACTAGGTCTACTATACTGAAATAAGAAATTTCTTAACTCAGAAGCTAGATTCTCCATAGATCAGTCTCTTCTCCTTCCCTCCCTTCTCTATGCAGCCCCTATTCTCACTTCCATTCACTCCACATATTTTTCCAAACTCCAACAAACTTACCACAAAGTAGCCAGATTTGCCACTAACTCTCCACACAACTCACACCACTGCCTGGCACTCAACTCACTTAAATAGCTAGAATTCCCCCAACAACTCCAAATGCCTCAGTTTCAAACCATACACTCTGTTCTATACAAACCTACTTCCTGCCTCTCTCTCTCCCCCCCGGTATCCTATTACACCACAAACTGCACTCTCTGTACATCAAATCAACAACTCCTTGACATTTATAAACCCAACAAATATTTTGGAAAACTACTTTACAAATGCAGCATAGCCAAGCCTGGAACAAATTCCCCTCACATATAAGAGCAATCCCCCACACTAAGCACTTCAAAAAAGAGGTTTTAAACTACATTTACTTAACATAAAGTCCTGCCCCTAGGTACACTAAACCTTTTCATCCCCCACGAATCAGAAATAAACTCCTGTTAGCTAGGTGATTACAATGACACAGAAGTATCTCAGACCTAGGTCATCTTAACTTTTTGTTTTTGAGGTATGTTTCATTTTTATTTACCTGCCTGCTAATAATAATAAAAAAACAAAAAAAAAATTGCTGACATTTCAACAATTATCTTTTCATATTTTGTATTTTTGTCTTATTCACATTTTTTCTGTACATCTAATTACCTGTAATTGCATTAGTACTGCATTTTGAACTGTGTTCGATTAACTGTTAACTATGTTAAAATTTGTTCTTTGTATCTATAAAATCTCTGGAGCTTTTCTCCTCAAGTCTCCACTGAAAATGGGCCTCTGGCTGAGTTGGACCAACCCAGTTAACAAATCTCAAACAGAATAATAAAACAGATAAAATAAAATCTACAGTGGAGCTCAGGCTTGGGTGGTATGTGGTGGTCAGTTGTCTAAAGCATTTAGGATTATAAGATAAACAAGGCAGAGGTATCTTCTTTCACCATTACTGTTTGCTTGGTATTTAGAGCCTCTACCAAGACAATCAATTATAACTGGATATAAATGGAGAAATACTAATGAGCAAATAGCCTATTTTGTAGATAACATAACATTATGTTTCCGATCTGGAATATAATATAAAGGATTATGTGCGGGTTGCTAATCATAACCTGCATAGTATGTGCTTGAGACAGTAATGCCAAGAAATTCACCTCGAGAGTGAAGGCATCCATGTTGAGAACACATAATAAAGAGTTAAGGTCGGAGACCCAGTCATAGTTCTTTGTCGTGCTTTATCTGCTCTATGTACTAATGGTTACAGAAAAGAAAAACACATGTTTTTTGCCAGTTTTCAAAGCCATAAAGCACTTAATGATCACTGTCAGACAGGCACTAACACCCTCGGTTATGTTACACAAAGTCAGACATACTACAGCACAGTCAACCAGCAGAAACAAGTTTGTTGTTTTGTTTTTTATTTTGCTGCTGTTGTTTGGTGATCAGTAGTGGCAGAAATAACCAGGTAGAGAGTGATACCTAATCTTAACAAGTGAAACAGGAGATGTATAACATTTGTTATGACTGGTTCTTGTGCCATAGAACCGGTTAACTAATTTGTTTTTTCCTGGAATCTGAGAATAATCACCACACTTCATATATTACATAAAAATATATTTTATATATATATATATATATATATATATATATATATATATTTGATAAAGTGAAGTATTTTACTAGTATAGAAGGATATAAAGCAAATTAAGCAAAAACAAAGGAAATAGTAATGAATTATGCCCCAACATATGGCTTGGTACACAGCTTTCCCTTTTTGTGAGGTTATGACAAGATGGGATACTTGGGAATTTTATTGAAACAGTGTAGTGAGCAAGCAAAGTGATGTGAGAAGAAATTATTCAGATGATTTTTATATAAGGTAAGACAAAGGAGAGTATTATTTATAAATTCTAACAATAAGATACAAGTGATTAAGATGCTATGGGCCCCACCAGTTATTTATGTATGTAATGCTTGTATGTATCAACTGACAGACTAGTTATGGAAGAATGTATAAAAAGAAATGAAGTCATTTTTTGCTATAATAAGAAAAACAGAATGCAATGGGAAGACTAATATTAAGAAAGGAACAGGCTGGTTTGGGACTTACAAATTTGGAGGCATAGACCACATAGCTTAGATTAATGTATTAAATTCAGGACTTGGAATATATGCCCAAATGAAAGCAAAAGATAGACATTGTGACTGATGAGGCAATGATAGGATCTCACTTGGCCATCTGAGCAGATTTTGGAAAGGAATGCAAGGAATGTTATGTACATTCTTATGTATGTGTATGTGTGTGTGTATATATATATATATATATATATATATATATATATATATAGGGTCTATATCATATTGTCAAAGTTTTAAAACTTTGAATCACTAAAGTTCGAACTTTAATGATCAAAGTTTTAAACTTTGAATCCTATAATGGAGATCGCCATAGAATGCGGAAAGGGAAGATTTCCCTTTACTGCACTGTAGTGCGATCTTGGAGTTGGTATATTTAAGTAGTGGGGAGGTGGGGGGGGGCAGCCCCCCACATGTGGGGTGCAGGAGGGCTTGCCCCCCTGCATAGAGCATTTTTTTTTTGTTTTAGGCTGAAAATTGTTTTTTCAATTTCGAAGTATTAAATGTTCGATCATTAAAGTTCAAACTTTAGTGATTCGGACTTTTATTACTTGGACAATGTGATATAGACCATATATATATATATATATATATATATATATATATATATATATATATATATATATATATTCACTACTTATAATATAGTTGGTTTAGATTTTGATTTCCATTTTCTAGTTATTGCTTTTTTGGCAGCCACTATAATTAGACACAGCAAAGTCTTACCATGTCTAGGTAATTCTGATTTTGTATAATAGCTCAGAAAAAATCATCTCCCTCATCACAACAATCTACCCACCCTCCCAGCATCTCCAGCAGTGCATCTTTAAAGTCTGCTAACCCACTGAACTCCCAGAAAATATGTTCCCAATTACCTCTTTCTTCCCTGTCATACCTGCAACATTTACTGTCTACCTGAGGAAAAATTCTCTGGAGTCTACTTAGGGTATAAAAATATCTATGTAAACATTTCCAAGCAAAAATCCTAAATTTTCTAGATTTTGTTGCATGTTTGGAAGACATACATATATCATCCCATTGTTTCATGGTGAATTGCTTATCCAATCTCTCTTCCCAATCATTTCTAACCTTGTCTGATTGATTCTTATAGTCATCATGCAATATTTTATATGCTCTACTAATTATTCCTTTTATAATGGTAGCTTCTGTTCTAGATTCTACTAAAAACTCTATCAGTGGTGGTCTTTCATTTAGGATCCCTTACTTCTTTTTCTTTGCCTGTACTCTGATATCAATCCTTGATATGGAAGGCAATCTCTAACCTGCAGTCCATATAAATTTGTGGCCTCTTCCCATTCTATTACTTTTCCCTCTCTAGTTATTTGCTCTCAATACCTTGGTTTCTTTGCCAATTTTCTGCAATAAATTCCAGCTTCCTCTTGCCTATTGTCTATATCCCTAATAGGTTCATAGGTTCATAGGTAGGTACTAGGCTATCTGCCCGAAGGTATTTATAAGCCTAGCCAGAATGTGTTGGCTTTCGACGCCCACTTAGATTAGTTCCCTGTGCCTCTGTCCAGCAGACCCACTGAAGTGATCCCTGGGGTAAACTTTCTGTTTCCCATCCACTCGTCAAGGTTTCTCTTGAAGAGTGTTAGCAAGGAGCTCTGCCTAATGTAGATCGGAATCTTGTTCCAAAGCATGGGAAGTCTCTGGGACAGGAATCTATCCCTCCAGCATGTCCTATTTATTGTTGTGGTGAGGTCTAGATCCCTAGAGCGTGTGGCTTGAGGGGATAAGGTTTTCTTTAGGTGGAGCATGTCCATCAATTCTGGGTTGGACATGGCCTTGTATGTCAGGCAGAGATCACCTCTGAGTAGGTGGTATGCAACCGAGTACAGCTGGAGTTTCTTCAGTCGAGCTGCATAGGGCATCTGTTTGAGGCCAGTGATCCTCTTGGTGAGGTACTTTTGTGGTCTTTCCAGTTGTTGCAGGTGTCTTGTAAGGTACAAACCAAATGGAGTGTTGTACTCTCTGATGGGTCTGATGAGTGATGAGTAGAGGGGCATAATGACCTCTTTTGATCTAGATGCAAACCCTTTTGTGATTAGGTGGGCCACATAGAAGGATTTTCTAACCACTTTGGCAATGTGATTATCAAAGGAGAGATTACTATCTACTTGGGTCCCTAGATCCCTTATTACGTTTTTGGTATTTAGGGGACTACCACCCATGTGGTAGTTTGTGGGTACTTTGTTTTTTCAAAGGGGGATGACTATGCACTTTTTGGCATTTAGCTTGAGGCCATGATTTTGACACCAGGTATCCATCTTCATGAGACCCTTTTGGAGGATGTCTGTGTCAGCCGGAGAGTCAATTATAGCCCCTAGTTTGCAGTCGTCTGCAAACTTGGTCAGCCATAGTCCTCCTGTGCTTGCCTGTACCTCTGAGAAGTATATGTCGAACAGGAGGGGTCCTAGGACTGAGCCCTGGGGAATGCCACTTGTAACCGGTTTAGAGTCAGACCTAGCCCCTACAACTCTCACCATGTGGGTTCTGTCCATGAGCCAGTTTGCAACCCATCTTGTGATGTAGGGGTTTATGTTCAGGTTGGTGAGCTTGTCTATAATACCAGAATGGGGAATGGTGTTGAAGGCCTTTGTGAGGTCTAGGTAGGCTGTGTGTACCACCTTTCCCTCATCTATAGCCTTGGTAACTCTCTCAAAGAAGTCCACCAGGTTTAGAAGGCATGATCTGCCCTTAACAAAGCCAAAGTGGGTAGGGTCCAGTGTTTGGAAGTTCCCAATGTCCATGATGTTGCGCTCCATAGCCTTGCAGACCAAACTAGTAAGGCTTATAGAGCAATAGTTCCCAGGGTTTGTTGTGGCTCCACCTCTGTGGAGCGGAATAACCACTGCTGTGCACCACTCTATGGGTACGTATCCTGTGGAGAGGCTGAGTTTGAACAGTGTGTTTAGGTGAGGGGTTAGTTTGTCTTTGAGCTTGTGTAGGACATAGCCTGGGACACCGTCCGGTCCCATTGATGCTGTGTTTTTGGCATCCCTATCGGAAGAATCTCCTTTCTCCATTCCCATGTTGGATTAGTTCTTATAATACTTTTGGCTACTTTATGGATATAATATTCTGTATGATTATTGTTATTCTCCTTAAAGGCCCTCCCAGTCTTTCCTTGTTTCTTGAGCTTTCACCCTGTTTCATATTTTGTACCAAACTTTATGCTGTTGTCCCCACTACTCACCATTATTTAAAAAATGTACTCAACTCTCAAAATGGTGCCCTGTGGACTTCAGAAAGTGAGTTTTATTTTCAGTTGTTGCCATTATCAACTATAAAACAGCTATTTTAGAGGTACATTTCTCTTAGGAAAGCATGTTTTGTATAGCAATATATAACAAACAATAGTTCAGAAATCTCTAAAAAATTATATAACAGCACTATAAATTTTGTGAGATATTCTCAAAAGAAAACTGCATTCACTTGGGTATAGTGAGTATGCCTAGTTATAGCCTCGGTTGGCTGCAATGCTTTGACCTCAGTTGGCTGCAGTACTTTTCCCTGTTGCCTTACCTATCACTTTGCAGCAACAGATGTTGCTATACTCTATGGCACTGTAAGAAAGCTCTTGTACTGCTTTGGATACAGAAGGGTGGCTTGTACTGCTGTGTCATGAAGTCCTGCACATCACTTATGCATGCTGCAGTATATCTCATCTGTTTTGTTATGCAGCTTTTACATTTGCTGACCAGGAGAGTCCAACTGGATACATGTCCATTTTCAGCAGAAATGATTTAGAATGATTCAATGTCCGATAAAAGTCCAACAAAATATCAAGAAAACAAACTAGCAGAAATGTTCTGTAGTTTTATTAAAACAAAGACACACTTAAAACAAGCAAAGCTTTTAGGTTACCCCTTCTTCAGTGCTTTTCTAACATACCATGACAGCAATGTAAAATTTGGTTCATTTGATTTGATTTATCTGCTAGTCATAGAGGGTTCTTCTGAAATTTTCATTGTTTTGTGTACTGCAATTTTCTATGTATAATAAAATGTATGAAACTGTGACAATATCTTAATTCAGTATTTAGCTAGTGAATACATTTAAGTGTAATATTTATGTTTTATAAAACATGCAAAATTTTTTGTCTGCATTATCATACAGTGGGATAAATGTGTAGTAGCGTAGTGAAGTACCAAACACAAAAGAGCAAGCAAAATTCCAAGTAAATTCAAATCACTGAATGAGGAACTCCGGCAACTCTAAAAAATACAAAACTTTTAATGGAAATCAAGAGATGAGCGCTTTCGCGTGGTCCACCCACGCTTCATCAGATGGTTTTACAAAATCAATTATCAGGTTAATATACATCCGCTGAGCGCGGGAAAAATTTTTCAGTCAATTAAAACAAAACAAGAACATCACGCTTAAAGCCATATATGTTGATATGTACATTAACTATGTGAATATATAAATATATGGATCTGTAAATCAGGCATATACATAAAACACTATATCCTATATATAAAAATATAAAAAATATAAAAAATACAAATAGCGTATGAGATGTAAACTAGACAAACTGTGAATTTCAAATTATAATTTCATATTTATAATATTAAAATGCAAAACTAGCAAATATGAAACAAGATCATCTTCCCAACTGATATCATCTGGGCTATATCATGACATATTTGATGATGTGAAATACAATATAAAGAATTTTTTACGTATAAAACACAAATAATTAATGCTAATATGTCATGAATACTATTATAAAATGTCAAGGCAATGATGACTTATGTTCTAAATGTTATCACTAAGTAAAATACATACAAAACTGTTCTGTACTAAGAAATCTGTTTATATAACAGAACTGACATGCATAATAAATATGAATAATATTTATGTAAATAGATATAAAGAGATGAGGAACCATAATAGAATATAGTAATATGATATTAATACTAGACTGTAAGACAAATCAAAGTAGATACTGATCACATAATATCTGTGCAAGTATATGTATATTAAGAGTGTGTATAATAAATACTAATTTTGTGTCACATTATCCATTCTATTATGTGATACATGAAGATTATATATTTATTTCTTAGATATTAGCGCTGGCTTAATGGATAAAAAATTATTAATCCCTGGCTCTATATGAGCACCTAGTCTTAAAATCCAGTTAAGTTCCATAAGTGCCAAATAGTTCTCCGGGTCCCCACCTCTATGATTTTGTTTCACTTCTTGTAAAACCCTAAAGCAAAATGAGTGGGTTGGAAACTCCATGATATGCTTTGCTAGGGCGTTGGTTTCAACAGCTTTGCGCATATCATACAAGTGATTATAAATACGTTCCTGCAACCTTCTCTTGGTTAATCCAACATAAAAAGCCTTGCATTTTGTGCAAGTAGCAAGATAAATCAAGTTACGGGTGTTGCAGTTTGCATAAAAGCTAGGTCTGAAAACATAATCAGTATTGGAATGTTTGAAAACCTGTATTTTGGTTATATATTTACATCTATTGCAGCTATAGCATGGAAATGTTCCTTGGTTCTTAGCTGGGATACTATTAGTCATGTTAGTTTCCTTACTTGTCCCTATGTGAAAATCACCACAAAGAATTCTCTTAAGATTTTTGCTGTTCTTATATAAAAATCTCGGTTGTTTGCTCACAACATCTCTAGTATGAGGATCAATAGTTAGAATATGCCAATTATTATAGACAACCTGTTGTATATTTTTGATATTGCTGGTATATGTAATGGTATATTTAACATGGTTGTCAGTAGTGCCTTCTTTTTTATTATTGTTAAAGTAATGTTTTGCATATCTTGTACTTTTATTTTCCTGCTCTGTGAATATGCTGTCCCCCAGTACCTCAATTTTGATGTTCCTGACCATAACAGGGTCATATCCTCTATTGATAAACAACTTTTCTAAGGAATGTGCTTCTTTATTTAGATCTTCAATCTTACTACATAGTTTGTAAATTCTAGTAAACTGACTCTTCACTATGCCTTGAAAAATATGCCTGGGGTGCATACTGTCGAAGGTCAGTATTGCATTTTTCCATGTTGATTTTCTATATAGTGTTGAATTTATTTTACCTTCAGAAGTGAATCTGAGGGTAACGTCAAGAAAATTTATTTCTGTGCTAGAAGCTTCTTTGGTAAAGCGTAAGAATGTAGTAGTTGTACTTAAATGTTGTAAAAATACATCAAACAATTCCAGTGGACCCTCCCAAACTATTATGATGTCGTCCACAAAACGCCTATAGAATTTTATAAATTTAAAGTTCTCATTAGTAAATAGGTACAGTTTCTCCCACCACAGGACTACCAAATTGGCATAAGTATTTGTACAGGGGGTGCCCATGGCTACCCCCCATTTTTGCAAATAGTAGATCTCACCAAATGTGAATGCGTTATTTAATAGGACTAGTTCTAAGAGTTGTCCTATTAAAATAATTCTATCATTAGAAAAGCTGGTCTCTTTAAGTAGCAATTCTCTTATATATTCCATTCCGACGTCGTTCGGTATTGATGTAAATAAATTCTTTACGTCCAAAGTTATGAACGTATACAATTGGTTACTATCTAATGTTAAATCTTTAATGCCACTAAGAAGATCATAAGTGTCCTTAAGTATGGTGGGAAACTGATGTACCACCGGTCTTAAAATGTCTTCTATAAATACGGAGACGTGTGCTGTAATCCAGTTTTCCCCAGATACAATGGGTCTAAAAGGAACCGGATACGTTCCCTTATGCACTTTGGGTATACCTTTAATGATTGGTATTGTAGGGTATTCTATATTTAGAAACTCAAAAATGTCCTGGCTTATCTGTCGAATACATTTAAGTGTAATATTTATGTTTTATAAAACATGCAAAATTTTTTGTCTGCATTATCATACAGTGGGATAAATGCAACTTTTGAAAGATATGAAGCTCTCACTATATGCCTCTGCTAGATTTACCTCCTGAACATATGAAATTATTAATATTTTAGGATATTTAAAGTTGATTAGAAGAACCTACAACATGATAATTTTATCAAAAATGCCTAACGCTTACTGGTGTGCACTTGAACCTATAAAGGTTTAGTAAATGAGTACAAAGCCAAAGGCATGCTACAACTTGCAAGTGATGTTAAGTAAATGTAATATTTTAAACCACATTTTTTTTTATCAAGCAACTTAATTATTCATCATATTCTTTATATATATATATATATATATATATATATATATATATATATATATATATACATATATAAAGACACGTGTGTGCGTCTGTGTGTGCGTGTGTGTGTGTGTGTATGTGTGTGTATGTGTGCGCGCGCGTGTGTGTGTGTGTGTGTGTGTGTGTGTGTGTGTGTGTGTGTATATATATATATATATATATATATATATATATATATATATCTATAGACATATATAAAGACACGTGTGTGCGTCTATGTGTGTGTATGTGTGTTTGTGTGTGTGTGTGTATGTGTGAGTGTGTGTGTGTGTGTGTATATATATATAGACATATATAAAGACACTTGTTTGTGTGTGTGTGTGTGTGTGTGTGTGTATATACATATATATATATATATTTATAAAGACACGTGTGTGCGTCTGTGTGTGTGTGTGTGTGTGCGTGTGTGTGTGCGCGTGTGTGTGTGTGTGTGTGTGTGTGTATGTGTGTGCGTGTGTGTGTGTATATATACATATATATATATATATATATATATATATATATATATAAAACATGAATTAATAAAATCACATGGCATTTCGTTAAGTAATTGCAGCACTATTCTCATTAAAAGTCCAACTTCAACAAATAACTTTGAAACAGATCCCTGAAATGGTTTATATCAAGTTCCTTACATACTACTTATGACCACCCCTGAACCAAGGTCAACTTTAGCAAATTGATAACTTATTCCTAGGCTTGATAATGATCTCATCTGATGGTACTGAACTCAACAAACAAAACAAACACATGCAAACTACTTTCAGTAAAATATTTTAGTTCATTAGTATTTTACCTAGTGGAGAACATCACTGCATTTCCACAACAAAGCTGGCTTTCTATTACTACCAGAGCTACTTTTCTTTACGCATGTCTGATTTATAAGCTACTCATTTGTTGACATTGGCTTTTACTTTCCAGTAGACTACAAGTGAAAACTGAGAAACCTCATCAGACTATAGGGCCGACCATTTCTTGTTCTGAGACAACCCTACTGCAGTGATTTTGCATGAAGACATACAGAACCACTGCGTCTTTGTGGCTCTGCTAAATGCTAATGAAACATTCCAGAGGAGAGATGTGCTAATTGGCAGTGTGCTATTTCCCAGAACTGTCTGTGGTAAGGCATTTGTATAAAGTCGCAAGTTAGCTCACAGCCACTAGTATTAATGAACATGGTCAAAAGCATGTGTTCACTTTTCATGGTAGAAGTGCCAGGGAGTTTAGCATACAGGTAGTGTTGGAGAGTGCATGTGTGTATGTTATCTGGTTGCATGTGTGAGTGCATGTATCAGTTTGAGTCTGGCTGGGAGTTCACATTAGGGGGTTTAGTGAGGGGGTAGTTTTGGTAGGTAGGTAGGTGTGTACACTCATGCACACTCGCGTGTATGTGTATGTGTGTGAATGTGTATATATGAAAATGTGAATATGTGTGTGTGGGAGTTGTGGGGGACTGTCATACTTGCATACTTCCACAGACTAAAGAGCAAATCCTGCAACATAGTTGGGGGAGGGCACTAGATACCAGGGATACTCTGAATATCATACATTAAAGGCATTTAAGAAATAAAATAAGACAGATGATATGCATTGGGAAGAACACTAGACAGGAGGGATACTTTATATAGTGTGCTATAAAGACACTTAAAAAGGATTCAAACCCTCAACCCTCACAGAGGATAGCCATATCAAAATATTATCCGAGTGTTTGTAAAAACAATGTATATATATATATATATATATATATATATATATATATATATATATATATATATCTATATATATATATCTATCTATATATATATATATATATATATATATATATATATATATATATATATATATATAGTCTCTACTATCACAATTCACTTTACAAATATTAAGAGGAATGAAAATCTACGTCTGCCATTATTTACTAACTACAGAGATTCATGACTTAGGAGGGCAGTGGCAAAACAATACAAAGACACATCGGGACATTCTGTCAGCTCAGAGACCGGTAAGAGGTATGTGGTGTGTGTGTGTGTGTGTGTGTGTGTGTGTGTGTGTGTGTGTGTGTGTGTGTGTGAGAGAGAGAGAGAGAGAGAGAGAGAGAGTGAAATGTGGGTACCTGTGTTAACACAATCCATGAGCTGCCAGAGTTAGGTGCTGTTTTCAACTCAGAGTAGTTTAGGGCAATTCAAAGACATACAAATTAGCTGCTAATGAGGTCTTTCTTCATTGTGAATAACGTCTCTGAAATGCAAATCTCTGCATCATGTGAGCAGCCCCTTTTTACCACAGGTCATACCACCAGCATTGTGATTCTTTTTGAATCCTAGGGTATATGTCAATGATAAGACTGTTGACAAAGCCTGTTGGTTAAAAATCTTGTTATGAAGTTGGTCCTGTAAGCTGGAACAATCTCCCTAAAAATCTAAGAAGGGAAAAAAAGAGTATACCTCCTTCGTGACTAAACTCAAAAAGTACTTGCCAGATATTTAATCATTTGGCCATTGTTTTCTTTAAAACATGTATATGTTTTGGGAATTCAGGCTAATTTCATCATCTGTACCTGATTATACACAGTCAGTAAACTTTTTATTTAATTGTTGGAACAAGCAGTTCTTCCACCTTCTCTCTTGCTACTGTTATCATATACACCACACACAAATGCAAGATACTCTTTTGTTGGTCCTTAGACCTTTTCTTTCTTTCACTCCCCACATCCAGGTCTTCTCACACCTCCCTTGATTCAGTGTGCTCTTTAATTCTCAGTACATCTTGCCCTTAATGATTACTTTCTCTAGTCTGTTGCTTCATTTTGTTCTACATCTCTTAATGACCGTTGACATTTCAACCCTTGAAATGTACCTCCTATGCAAGGTAGATAAGTCTTAATTACAAGATATTGAATATTTCCAGTTGCTTAATTGCTGATCACCACACTTGCAATATTTGCTCTGTACAGAATATTATTCAGGACTGTGTCATTCTTTATTTTTTTGAATTTTTAGTAACTGCATTTCCATTGTTTTTAGGAATCCTTGTGTGTTAGAATGTACGGCAGAATATTATTTTTTTTTCAAAACAAGTTTATTGTTTTAACATATAAGAGAAATATCATAACAATTTTATACAAATAATTAAAAATAGGTATTATTATAATATTCAACAAAACAACTAAAGTATTTACAAAGACATCCACTACAATCAGATCAATTAATTAAACTAAAATACTGTGCTATTGAAATTAGAATTTTTTTAACAAATTTTGTAAATTATCCCATACAATAAAATGTGATGTTTTTCTAGTTGTTCTCATTCTAATTGTGCTTATTTCCATATGACACATTATATTCATAACATTTTTAAATTCATTGAACGAAGGAGGTGTATCTGAAATCCAATTTCTAGTTATTATTTTCCTAGCCACTGCTAGGATAGACCATAACAAGGGAAGCTTAATCTTTTAACACATTGAGGTACAGGTGTGTTGAATAATATAAGAGACTTAGAAATAATGAAATTATCTGTAAAAAGAGCCTGCAAAATTCATTAATTGACTTCCAGTATTCTTTCAACTTCATACAGTCATAAAACATATGAGCCCAGTCAGCATTAATTTCTACATTACATCTCTTACATAGATTATCTTTATTATTAATTTTATTCATCATCAAAGGTGTATAAAAGATCTATGTAAAAATTTCCATGTATAAAGTCTCCAGACAATGGAAGATGTAGTTCTATAAGCAGATTCCAATATATATTGTTTATCTTGTTGAGTTGGTGGGTCCCCATTAATAGAGGTGAAATAATTCCAGTATGAATCTACATTGTAAAAAGTTTCTTGTCTGATAATTTTATGTATATATGAAAGTTTACCTTTATCAGAAACTTTATGCTGTAAATTTATTATCAAGTAATCAATCAGTTTTGGAATAGATTCTTTAACTGTTATAGACATTAGATCTAGTCTATCAATGAGATGTTGTCTAAAGATCTGAACCTCTAACCAGCAAGTTTCTCTTAGATCAAATTCTTGTTTTAAGAAATCTAGATTTTTAACTTTATCATCAGATATCAGCTGATACCAGTACTTTAGATTATTATCTATAGCTAAATGAGCTCCTTCAGAAGTAGATGACATAAGCATACCCTGAGTATAAATTATAGGGAATACAATAAAATTCCATTCCCTATACTTAGGGTGCATGAATATAAAGTTACGATAACTAATAATAATATTTAATGGGTAACAGACCATATGTTTAGGTGTAATAGGTGAAGTACAAAATTCCTTTAGCAACCACAACATGGAGTTATTTATAATCATATGTGTTAAGGAGATTTTCATGAAGTGCATACTAATTAGCTCCCAATAATCTTTCCATTTTGCGACATATGACCGATCTATTAATAAAGTAATAACTTTTATAATAGAAGAGATAATATATAAATTAAAGTCTGGAAAAGAAATACCCCCTTGAGACCAGCTATTAGTATGTTTCTTTAATGCAATCCTAGGTCTATTAGGTGCCCATAAGAAATTTAACATTAGTGTATTCAGTTTCTCGATAGTTATTTTTGTAGGTGAAAGTATTATTGATTGTATTAAGTATAAAATCTTGGGGAATATTATCATTTTAATAATTGTAAGTCTCTCCTCCATAGTAAAAAACATATTATTCCAGGTATTAAAAAGATTTTGTATATTAAGAAAACAGGTATTATAGTTATTATATATAATAGATTTCATATCTTTAGATAGTATTATACCTAAATAAGTTATCTGACCTGAGTTGGGTACATATTTAGTAAAATCACTAATGAGAGTATTTTTTCGTGTATATATAGGTAGTATTTTAGTTTTTCTTCATTGAATATTAAACCAGAAATACTTTTAAAATTCATCATTTTATCAAATAAAGACTGCATAGAAGAATTAGATCCTGCTGATGTAATTAGAACATCATCTGCAAAAGTTGAATTTTTGATGTTGTATTTTCTTCTATTTCAAAACCCTCTATGTCAGTACTGTTTCTAATCAAATTAGCCCAAGGCTCCATTACTAAAGTGAATAATAGTGGAGAAAGTGGACATCCTTGCTTTGTACCTTTAAGAATGGGTATTTTTGTGAAACATATGTTCCTACCTTAATATAAGCCAGCGTTCCTTTGTATAAATGCTCAATTAAATTTACAAATGCATCAGAGAAATTTGTGCATTTCAGTAAGGTAAACAGATAGTCCCAACTTACTGAATCAAATGCTGAACCTATATCAAGACTAATAAGTGTTAAATCTTTCTTTTTCCTATTTGCAAAATCAATTAATGTTAAAGTTCTTCTTATATTATCAAAAGTATTTCTATTTACAATGAAGCCCGTCTGATCTATGTCTATAATGCGGGGATAATTGTCTTCAATCTATCAGCAAAAATACTCATAAACATTTTATAATCAACATTAAGTAATGAGATGGGTCGATATGAAGAACATCTAGTTGGATCTTTATTAGGTTTTAAAATTGGTGAAATAAATGTATATTGCCAAGATGGGGGTTATTAACTCAGTTTGGGCCAGAATAAAAACCTTATGTATTAATGAATATGTAGTTTTAGAAAGGATTTTATATATCTCTGGTATAATACCATCATTACCCGGTGCTTTGTTTGATTTAAGCTTATTTATTTGTGTAATAACTTCTGTATATGAAATACTCTTGTCCAATAGTTTAATCTGTTGTTTATTAAGCTTTTTATTCATGTTTGTGGTTATAAACTCCTTTATTTTATCTTTAGGTTCCATGTTAATGTTGTTATGGTTAATCTTGTGAAAGTGATTTCTAAATTCATCCAGTATTTCTGGTATACTAGAAACATTCTTCTTTTTCCTTAGAGAAAAGATTTCTTTGATATGGTTTTGTTTATTCAATCTTTTGTTTTATTTTTAAGTCTATGTAAGTATTTGGGGCTTATTGAATAAGACAAAAACTTGTATTTCTAAAGTTATTTTAACTTTATGAGTTAAAATTTCTTTGTATTTCTCATTTAGTTTGTTTATTTCTTCAATAACTTTCTTGTCCATAATATTTTCTTTATTATTATGTTTATAAGAGTCTAGTTTACTTTGAATATCTAACAATTCCTTATCCCAAGATTTCCTTTTATTATTATACCATCTGATACTTTGTCCATATAGATATGATTTTAAGGCATCCCAAACATAGACAATGGAGACTTCAGGAGTATTATTTATGTCTAGAAAATGTTGTACTTCTGAAAGTATATATTCTTTATAGTCTTTTAGCTGAGTTAAGTATGCTGGTATCCTTTTGATCTGAACATTATGAGTATTTTTATCATGAATTCAAAAACAATTGAATTATGATCAGATATAGGACATGAAATGATTTTGGAATTAATTAAATCTGTTACCATCTGGTTAGAAATAAAGACCCTATCTATTTTTGAATAAGTTTTGTATCTGTTAGAAAAAAGGTGTATGGTAATGATTTTGACTCTATCTGATTATTAATATCATTCAAATGATAAGAATTAGCAAAATCATTTAAATGTTTTGCATTAGATGTAATTCTTCTTTTCTTTATAGTGGTAGTATCACTTTCATGTAGTATACAATTAAAATCACCAGCTAAAATAATATCCCCTATAGAGAATGATATGATCTTATCAATATGATGTTTCACTGTATTAATACCAATTCCAGGTATCCAATATACATTAATTAAAGTGTAAGTCTTCCCATTAATTTGTATTGTAACCATACAAAACATTCCTTTGTCATCCTGATAAGACTTAATGGTTTTAGGAATGGGCATACTTTTATTCCATAAAATAGCCACTCCTCTTTTTTTCTGAGTGTGCTCTGAACTAACCAATACTGTATACTTATTAGTGGCTAGTTTATCAATATCTTTTTTCAAGAGATGGGTCTCTTGCAGGAAGACTAGATTGGCCTTGTGTAGATTAATGTATCTTATTAGGCTTGCCCTTTTACACGGATTATTCAATCCATTAATGTTTAAAGAAATTCCTTTTAAAGATGTCATTTGGCATTTTAAAACTCAAGAATCTTATGATCGAAATAACAAATAACAAGATAAATAATGTTACATCTCCTCTTTTAGGTGTACCTTTAAATATAGCTGTATTTATTAAATCTCTTATGGGATTTTGTATAGGATTCAATTTTGTTTGTAGTGACAATGAGTGTACAAAATATATTGTGGATGTCAAAACTATATACATATAACAATGAACAAGTGAAAATAATGTAAGGATTAAACCTTGCATCCCGCCTGGAGTTGAAAACTCCAACTTAGAGCAGTATTTACTACTCAAGTTAACCCCTACCCTAAGCAGCAGTACCTCAGCTACCACCTTATCAATTTAATACTAGTTATATTTAACTGAGGTTAACAGTTTTCAATTCAATTATCTATCAAGACAAAACTACACATTTGGTAAAACAGCATCATATAAACTAAAATAAACTTTTTTTTTTTTTTTTAAAAACTGTTCATACTATTATATAGATCTATGTAATATATAACACTTGTATTCTAATAGCATTCAAATAATCTTAATGTTAGAAATCAAGAGGAGAGAAAATTATGTTCTAACATTCATTTAAATCAAAAACTTTGGCTAATATGATTCAGACATTACATGCATTAAGATGCATCTATTTTCTGTCATATGAATTCTATCAACAGCTTCCAAAAAAAACTTGAATTGTTTGTATATGAGCATTTACTTAAACTCATTATTGTCAATAGAGTAAAATATTGTATTCATAAAAATTATTATAAATCATATTGCATAGTTATGCAGATTCTCAGAAACACCTGCTTTATTACCTAAAAAAAAAAAAGCCATCACACACATAAACACAGACACACACACATACATATACACGCACATATACACACACACACACACACACACACATACATATACACATACACATATATACATACATACACACACACACACACACACACACACACATACACATATATATATATATATATATATATATATATATATATATATATATATATATATATATCTGATCTCACTGAGTTGTGTTTTTGTAGAGCACTATCCTACTTGCTGTCCCTAGAATAAATCTGTCTGCTTTATACAAAATAATGCACAGCAAACACATATTAGTAACCAGATTTTACAATCATGCTAACCTGCTGCTTTAAAATATATCACATGACATTTCTTCCAGAATAGAGTTATAAGATTATTTATGCTTGTCAATCAGATGAATTAAATGAGTTATAGTAAAGTATATGTTTGGGACACAAGTTTTTAACACAGATTATTATGCTACTGTTAAGTAGATTTTCAAAAACATTTAAATAAATGTTTCATTTTCTATGCCTTCTAAAATAAGATATTTACTTGCTACAAGAAACTACATCATCTAAACTCATCATAACTGACATATTTTATGAATAGAGTATTTTTCCTGAATCTGTGGTGTGTCAGTGTGATAACCTTGTCAATGTTTATACTAACTGCTTTCAGTTTCTCTGTGAAAATTCTGTGAGTGAAGCTTCTGAGGAAACTCATGGACACTGTGCATGAGACAGCCCACATCCCAGATTGTCTCCCTTAACATTTTGTCGGGAAACTTATTAAAACTTGTGGCAAACATTCATTTTGTCAATAGAGTAAAATATTGTATTCATAGAAAATATTATAAATCATATTGGATAGTTATGCAGATTCTCAGTAAAAAGCCATCACACTCACACACACATACACACACACACACACACACACACACACACACACACACACACACACACACATATATATATATCTGATCTCACTGAGTTGTGTCTTTGTAGAGCACTATCCTACTTGCTGTCCCTAGAATAAATCTGTCTGCTTTATACAAAATAATGCACAGCAAACACATATTGGTAACCAGATTTTACAATCATGCTAACCTACTGCTTTAAGATATATCACATGACATTTCTTCCAGAATAGAGTTATAAGATTATTTATGTTTGTCAATCAGATGAATTAAATGAGTTATAGTAAAGTATATGTTTGGAACACAAATTTTAACACAGATTATTATGCTGCTGTTAAGTAGATTTTCAAAAACATTTAAATAAATGTTTCATTTTTATGCCTTCTAAAATAAGACATTTACTTACTACAAGAAACTACATCATTTAAACTCATTATAACTGACATATTTTATGAACAGAGTATTTTTCCTGAATCTGTGGTGTGTCAGTGTGATAACCTTGTCAATGTTTATACTAACTGCTTTCAGTTTCTCTGTGAGAATTCTGTGATTTGAAGATTCTGAGGTAACTCAAGGACACTGTGCATGAGACAGCCCACATCCCAGATTGTCTCTCTTAACATTTTGGCGGGAAACTTATTAAAAACTAGTAACAAACATTCATTTAGCAGTGTAAATGCATCTAAACATGACAGAACCTCCACAATGTATTCCACAGATCATCACAGCCTCTATGCAAGTGAAATTAAACTCAAAATTACCAACAAGCAATAAAACTCAGCATTCTTCTCCCAACTCAATTTTCATACAAATCCTATTATCCACTGTGCCCACACAGTCAAAAGCATTTCTATATATTAATAAAGAAAAGAAAAAGAGAGTAGAAAATAAAAGGGAGGCAGAAATAAAAAATGTAAGAGAAAGCTGTAAGAAGTATATACAATGGAATGTTACTTACTGTTTATATTAATAGAGTTAAAAATAAAACATATTATTTACTCTTATTTAGTTCTGATTATTATTAGTTAAAGCATGACAGATTATTTACAAACAAGCATAAGCAGTATAATCAAGAAAGTATAATTAGAAATAGCATTTGAAGAACTTATAAACTTTTACAAGAAATAAATATGTTATTATTCTATTAATGATATTTTCATTACTGTTCTCTCCTGCCCTCCCCACCCTTTACCCACTACATAATCTAAATAGAATGTCATTGTTTAAACAAAGAAAATAATAAAAGAAGAAGGAAAAAAAAGGTAAAGATAAAAATGTATCAAATTACTAACCTTACTTTTTCAGAAAGAAAAACAAATCGAGTCACAGCCTGCCATTAAATCCTCAGGCATTTTGACTGGTTATGAAACAAAACATTTCTTTGCACATAGAGAATAACTTTGATTAAATCTTTTCCAAAATATTTGTGGCTTTCTGGAAATGCAGGAACTATATTCAAAAGATTAATAATGAACTAAAATGATGAGAGAGAAAAAAACATATAACAAATCATTTGTTTTTTAGTCCCTTCTTCTTCTCTGAAGTCTTCCAAGAAGCTTCAGTTGCCAATCTCTTTAATGAAGAACTAGCCCATTCCATTTCTTCTATTTTATCCAAAATCCTTTTTTCTTTGACAAACAGTAAAGCAGAGTCTAAATCATCGAAGACCTTAGGACCATCAGGAAGGAAGATTTTAAGCTTGGCAGGAAACAGAAGGTATGTTTTAAACTGTGTTTTTTTAAGCTCCCTTATTAGTGGCAGAAAAACTTTTCTTTTAGCAATTACCATGGAAGAATAGTCATTGTCAAAACGCACAGTTGTCTCATTAAACTTAACAGGAGCTTTAGCCCAAGCAGATTTAAGAACCATCTCTTTATCAAAAGATGATAGAAATCTAACTATAACTGATCTAGGATAGTTTTTGTTAGAGTTAGTATTAGCTATAGATCTATGTGCTCTTTCGATACCAAAAGAGAATGCTTCTGGTAAATCTAAAGGTTTAGGAGCCATGTTGTTAAAAAGAAGTAATATTGTTACCTTCAATATTTTCTGGCAGTCCAAAAATCCTAATGTTATTGCGCCTAGATCTATTTTCCAGGTCATCCAGCTTTGTTTGTAAATGTGTATTTTGTTTCAGCAGAAACTCAATGTTGATTTCCTCTTCTTGTATTTTATTTTCCATGTCATTCACAGCTTCTTCTATGCCTGTCATCTGGATCTTCTGTTGTTGCAGGTCCATATGTAACAAGTCTATTTGTTTTGTAGTTTTTCTATGAAAGTGTCTATTTTAGTATCCATTTTATCCATCTTAGCAGTAAGTTGCTGGACTATAATTATCAGAGACTGAAGTTCTTTCTTGATGCTGGAGTCTTGAGAATTTGTCTTACTGGAACTCATTTCAGACTGATAAACTGACAGGAAAATTTCCAAAGTAATTTCTGACAGGAATATTATTAAGATTTCCTTTCTTTTTTAGATATAGTTCAAGAACTATATAAAACAAACATATTTAGAAAGAAAATTACTTCAAGAATTAATTTTTTAAGTAATTAATTCCTGTCAATGTAATGAAATTGGTGGAGCTGAAGAAATCTGCTGCTATCCTGTGTTCATCCTTGGCCACGCCCCCCAGAATATTATTTTTGAGTGCATTGTTCTTGTATTTTTCAAATTATCTTATCACCCTATTCCTATTATTTTTGCACATTCCTGTGTGTACTTCTTTTCTAACTTTTGCCTCAAGTGTAGTGTGTAATCCTACTAGTTGTAACCATCTACTAACTGTTATGTTGCCTTTCTTAAGGCCTACCTTATGCTTGAGAAAAGGTCACTAGTAAACAAGATGAAATAAATAAATAAATACATATACACATAAATATGAATGGGTTTATATCCGAAGATTGATGTTTCAGAGTGTTGATTCTTAAGAGATCAAGACCATCTGGTCAATGTTCAAAAAAGCTGAATATTTAGAAGGACAGGAAGCTTGTTTTTGCAGAGATTGTAGTTCAGTGGGGATCAAGGAATTTTCCCTTTTGCCT
This sequence comes from Protopterus annectens, assembly GCF_019279795.1. Classification (NCBI taxonomy): domain Eukaryota; kingdom Metazoa; phylum Chordata; order Ceratodontiformes; family Protopteridae; genus Protopterus; species Protopterus annectens. The sequence goes on from NC_056726.1 coordinate 1,763,431,869, forward strand.
ACTATAGTGCAATCTTTGAGGTGGTATGTATAATTAGCAGGAGTGTGGGGGTGCAGGGCGGAGGGGACAAAGTTTTTAGTGTTTGTATTTTCAACATTTCAGAATGTCAGTCATATTGTCTCAACCTTTTTAGAGCTGATGTTCTGAAACATCATTTTCTGACATAGATCAGCACATATATACATGCCTGCATTGTTAAGGATGCACATTGGAGTGTCATACTTGTGCATGACCGTACACAGTATGGAGGAAAAATCAATGAGACCTCTAAACGTGCTAGTAGGGGAGTGTATTACTTCAGCTCTTTACTGACACTGAATGATTTATCTTGCCAGTGGGTAGTTGTGGCCCATAAATATCTTCATTGAGGGTGACATAAAATGTTGGGTTCCACTTGTACAACCAAGCATGTACTATAATTTTTGACATCCATTTAAGATTTAATGTTGGGGTGCATCTCTATGTATAGTTACAACAGTGGACCTATGTAGAGACCTGTGTAGAACAGTACATATCAAGCAGTCATTGTCATTATGCAGAATTACCACAGGTTCAAGGTATGCGCCATACATATCAGTGTGGTAGAGCTCACTGCAGTAAGGAGCTGTTGCTGTGTGGGTGTTGCCATTGCTTAGTACATGTCATCAAAGGATCTTCAGTTATGCATCATTGGTATCAGATGAGCAGATCACTTATCAGCAGGGTCATGTGCACAAAATAGATTTTAATTGTTATCCCAAACATTGTGGAAGATACTGACAATAGTGCTGGTGTAGATGAGGAGGAATAGGCAGTCTGTACAAGAAGGAGAGTGGGTAGATATGAAAGGGAAAATGAACAAAAGGAGAAACAAACCTTGATTGTAAATAAAAGTGTTATCTTTCATAATAGTCTTTTGAGAGACACAAGGGAATTCTTGAATGGATTCATTTAAAGGATGTAGAAGTATCTGCCAACCAGAATACTAATGTTTAATAAAAAGTAATAAAAGGCAGGCTGAGATTTTAGGGACATGGAAGGCTTTTGAACTCCAGAGACAGAGAATTGTGTGGAAGTTGTCATTTTTCCTATAAAAGATGAGGCTATGGTGAGGTAAAGAAACAGTAAGTAACATTTTTTAAGCTATTGTGTGGGAAAGCATTACTATTATTTATTTAATTACTTATTTATCCTTTGTTCACCAGCTTACTCCCACTATGCTAGTAGCCTCTTTTTTGGGTAGACCTGAGGTGATATTTGCACAACTAGGGGAAATTTGGCCATGGCATTGGGAAACTTTCTCTAGTCTTTTCAGTACTTCCTGTAAGTGACAGGCTGAAGGGTAGTCACATTTCAGCACAGGAAAGGATGACGTCTACTTAGGATTTGTCAAATCAAGATATGATTCAAATTACTGAACCCGAAGAAGGAAGATTATCGAATGAAAACTGGAAGAAAATTAACCCATTGCTTGCAAAGCTGTATTTTGGAGTGAAATAGTTGATTGGTATACTGCAGAAGGAGGATAGGCCTTCCTTTCTGTGTCAGAGGATAAAGGTCAGAGTTCACATTTTGGCTCAATTTACAATATACTCCATAAACACGTACAGAGCTTGCTGCTTCTGGAAATAGTATTTTTCCAAGAATATATTCTTGGATGGTTAAATATACTTCTGCTACTGACTCTTTTGTTTCACAATATGCAAGAAAACTGTGCAGTGGTACAAATATCTTCTAAAAACAATTATTTAATTAACAGGTATGCAATTTGGCACAATATTGTTTCTCCTCTTGCATTTACTGCTAAAGAAATTCAGACCTTGATACATGTTGGCAAGGATGCATTTTGTGATGTAACTTTTTTTCAACATTTGTATTTGATGATTTTTTTGGTTAAACATGACTCAAAGAAACTTTCAACTCCTTGGTCACAGTACGGCATTGTAGGTTTAACTATGCACCCAAACTATCCAATATTCTTCAGTTTCGGACTGTGATGTGGAGCTGCCTCGGACTCAGTCTCATTTTTCTACCTTATGCCATTCTGCTTTGACATAAAAAATTATGATGGCAGTAAAATATGGACAGGTGCTTGGGAAATTTGGACAATACTGTAAATGTCTGCAATACAGTTTGTGCACATTCGTAGTGTGCTTACCATCTCTGGTTACAGGGCTTTTGTGTGGGACAACTAAAAACTTGCTATTTCATTGTGGCTCTTAAGAACATTTAATAGAACCGTGTCCTAAGAGAAAATGTCCTCAGTGCAGGGAGTTTGGACATACTATTCACAGCTGTGAAACTTTCTGTAGAAAATGCAAGAGTACTGAGCATTTTTTGGTTTGACTGCCCTCAAATGAAATTGCTAGAAGAGTAACAGATTTTACATGTTAGTACAGTGACATAGGAGAACAAATCAGAATACAGTACCACTGAACCCTCTGATTACGGCATTCTGCTTTCCTTTTCCAACTTGCAAAAAGTTACTTCACTCTACAGTTCGGTTATTCTTTTATAATACACAAGACAGTTTTCACATCTACCACTGAACCCCCTGATTACGACATTCTACTTTCCTTTTTCAATTTGCAAAACACACATAAAGTTGTAAATACAAATTAACTCTGCTGTATGTCTTTATTGTTATTTTGTAACTGAGCTAGCATTCCCTGTTAAATTACATGTTAGCAAGGCTTGCATATTCTCAGTTAATTGTGAAAGCAACTGCATCATTTCAGGCTATGGAAATACCTATTACTGCCTCCCCATCCTCCCTTTAATAGTTTATCTACTGTTCATTTAATTTGGAATAGGCAAGTAAAGACAGCAGGAATAATCCAAAGAGTGGTAGCGACCATGCAGCTCACAAAAAAGTATATATAAATCCACAGATGCAGTCCTTGAAGTAAAATCACTCTTTATTGTGCACACTGGTAAGCACTTTTGCATAAAGCTTCTTCAGACCAAAATCAAGACACATCACAAATGCACATACATTACATCAAAAAACCCTCTTTCTCTCCCTGCCTATCTCTCCTTCTCTGTATGAATGCACATGGTCAGATCTGTTCTCTCATAGATATGTTAAATTAAATGTTAATTAATATGTTAAAGTTAAGAATAGCACTTTAGCAGCAGTACTGAATGTCAGATACAAATACAAATGGCTCCATACCTCTACTCACTCCACCTCCATCCTGAACTTAGAGGAGATATTCACCCTAACCCCGGGCCCAAACACCAACTACCCACCATGGCCAACCCATTACTTTCCAGTGCTCAGAATGTAATTTTCCCATCAGGTAATGAAACTAATGTCATTCATTTCAACACTAACCTCAGAGGCATCTGCAATAAAATTCATAGCATCCATACATGTCTGGGGAGTAAAAATCTAGACATTCTAATCGCAACTGAAACCTAGCTAAAAGAAGAAATAACCAACAATGAAATGATTCCCTAGGTTTTAACACACTCAGAATGACAGAAATCTGAAAGGAGCAGGTGGTATTGCTATTACCTATAAAAATGACTTAGAAATGACTCCAGCCCATCTAAATATCCCAACATGTAATAATGCTGAAATTCTGATTGCATACCACAAAAACAGCAAAAGAAATCTATATGTATTTCAGCAGTGTACATCCCACCAGGCAACAAGATTACCACAGCTGAAAATATCCTTCACTTGATATCTGACAACACCCCCCTGGAAACTTTCATCTTAGGTGACCTTAATATAGACTGGCAATCCATAAAAAGCAGCAACCCCAAAGCATCTATCTGACTTCACCCAATTAATAAGCTCCATCACCAGAATCAACAAAAGCAGTAACAGGCAATCCACACTGGACTGGATTTTAAGAAACAAACCCCATAATATAAAATATTTTGCTGACTAATACTCTAAGTAATCTCCTCCAAACCTATGTAATCAGACAAAAATATGATTTACCCAAAAAAAAAATGTGTAGACAAGTATGCAATTAAACTAAATTTGACAAAACACATTTATTACAGCCGTGTCCTACAAGAGCTGGAATGTAATAACAGTAATGCCCCTAGATGAAGCAGTTACTCACTTCAGTTATACCATCCTAAAACTATTAAATGATTTAGAACCAGTTAGGGCAAGAAGGATAAAATCAAATGCAGCTCCATGACTGACAAGAGACCAAACACTTCATGCTGCAAAGAGATAAAGCATGGAAATAACAGTATAAGAATAAAACACAACATGCCTACTAACATTTTAGATGTCTCTGAATAACTATTACACTCCGGCCATACAACTGCATCCTGCCCTTCTACTTCAAACAACAGAGTCCATTGCCACTCAGTTCAACCCTCAATTTATCCAGTCAGTTCTATCACTAATCAATGATCACCTCACTTTACCCCTCCAACTTCCACCTGTTATTGAAAGTAACACACTTTTAGTTTTCAGACTATCACAACATCAACCATAGAAATTCTTGGATCACATGATTAGTTAAAGACATTTGGGTTGAAAATGCCAGTCTATATGGTTGTTAAGCAAGGATGCCCTCCCAAGTGGCCTAAATTATGAACACTGTTCTTGCTAGTGTTTAAGTTCTCCAGTGAATATAATACCTTATTCTGCACAGCAGTGTCAGGATTTTTTCTGTCTGATGTGGGAATAGAACCCACAACATTCCACACTAAAGGCGAGTATGATACGTGTTGCACCACTGACACTTATCATCAGTGTCATTTTTATTATCATTATGGTAGTGATGGGCTGGTGGACCTATTAGTACTTAAGATCACATATCACACAGGCAAGTGGGATGTATTTACTAAAACATTTTTTATTTAGTAAGAGTTAGATGCTGGCAAGGGAGTGATTTGCATTTTATATTGTATCAAGTGGAAAAGAGAAGCCCTCTAAATGAATCAACTTTCTAAGTACATTTATTACCAGTAATTACATTTTGTGTAATTTTACATTTATCTTTGAATATAAAGTTTAAGAGCTATGATTTTGCTTTAAATGCCTTTCTTTTACATTATACAGTTTACATATGTAAACTGGTGGTGCACTAAATTGCCTATGGGTGTGCCTGTTAATGAGAGCCTAGTTTGAGCTAACAGATCTGTTATGTATTTTGCTAATTTGTGTATGTCAAGAGCTGAATGTTAATGTTAAATAACTGATATTTTAGTAATGCTCATCACAACACAACATTTTGTAAATAACAGTTGACAGACTTGATAATATAGAGCATACCAAGCTACTGACACTGCCTATTACAACCTGAATACATTATTGAGTTCAGTCACTGCTGTACACAGAAGGAACACTTTTGCAGAAGAACTCGAGGTAAGCAGTAGTCACAGGTTGATCGGCATTATAAATCAACAGAGATTATTTCATGACCTTAAGGTTAGTTGTTAGTATGCATGAAATGATATCCAGATTACCTGGACCTGGAGACTATATGTTTCATGTGAACAGGTGTAGGAGCAGGTTTGAATACCTGTCATCTCATTATTTTTGTTTGACGTAACTCTAATTGTTCTGTGTAAAGAGCTCAATTCAGTGTTTTCAGTCTGTAACAACTTAAAGAAAATGATCAGATATAAGATTATGTATAGTTCATTAGCAGAATCTGATTACAAAGAGTAATATTAAGTTCATTGTTGTAAATTTTGAAGATATGACATTCTAGAAATGCATTTAATAAGGAGGGATCATCCTCTTATACATGTTTTTTTAAGCAGGATAGGTACACACACCAGGTGAATACCCAGAGGAGCATACAATATGGGAAATAAAACACAAGTATGAGGTAAGGTGTGAAAGGGGCATCTACGGCTGTCAAAGAATGGTCATATTTGAGGTACATCAGTATATGCTCTTAGAAAATAGTACGATTAAAAGACATAGCAATTTGTGATGGGTGATTTCCGGGGTCTATATTATAACATCGAAGTCTTAAAACTTCGAATGTTATTATATCAAACCCCATGCGCCGAACGCTGAAAATAGCGAAGCTGCAGAATATTGAATACTTTCCTAGGGAAAGTATTCGGTGGTCCGTTTCTGCAGCTTCGCTATTTCCCCGACTGTGTAGCAAAGGTTATGTACAGGGTTAAGGTAAGTGTGAGAACGAAGGTGAGTGTGCGATAGGGACCTTAGGGTTAGGGAGCGGGTAAGGTGAGTGTGTGATAGAGATTTTAGGGTTAGGGAGCTGGTAAGGTGAGTCTGCGATAGTTAGGGAAGTTAGGGTTAGGGAGCGAGTAGGGTGAGTGTGTGGTAGTTACGGACCTTAGGGTTAGGGCTGGGTTAAGGTAAGTTGATAGCTAGTAGTGTATGTATGGTTTAGTGTAGGGTTTTGTGAAGTGTATGTGTGTGGATTATTTATTTTGGTGTGCTTGTGTTGTGTGTATGTTTGTCGGAACAGCAAATTTTTTCCCTGGGAAAAAATTCACTATTCTGAGTGTTTGATGTTATGGTCTTTCGATCAAAATGGTTAGATATTATAACATTCGAAGTTTTAAGACTTCAGTGTTATAATATAGACCCGACTTCCGTGCCATAATAGACCTGGACATGAATAGAATTCCAATAGGTAAGACTAAGTCACCTCAGATGACAAAAGAATTACATAACACGATGGCAGAATTTAATCTTACTAATATCTGGAGAGATCATATTATCCAGTAGAGAAGGAATTTACTTTCTTTTGGCCAACAGGAGAGGTGGCCAAGTAGATACGACACGTGGTTTACAAATACCAAGTCATGGAAACCAAACTTATTAAGGTTCCTCTCTCAGGTTATGCTTTGGTAAAGCTTAAATTAGATACACATTATCAGGAACCTGGACCTGCCATTGCTCAAAAATCACAAATTTGTCAGAGACACTGGGACTTGGATAGCTAATTTCGGGGACAATAACAAATTCACAGATATAAATCTGGTACCAAATGCTTTTTTTCAAGGTAGCTTGTAGAGAACAAATCCATCTCTTCAAGAAATATGCTCACAAGAACTATAATCTCGGGTTATGAGGTTTAGCTAATAGAATTGGTCAAAAATAGCGGTATTATAAGATAAAGGATACAGGAATAAGCTAGTACTTGGGGATGAATTAAAAATGAATTAAAAATGGGATACTGGAATATTGCTTTTCAAGAGATATACAATTGGGAGCATATGAAAGTATTCTACTTGGTGAGAGGTTGCAACACACAAAAGCCTATAACAAAAAAATGTGAGGAAAGAAGCAGGGACAGAGTTATGGGTATGTGCACTGAGACATTTAATAGGGAATGTGACCTCTGACCCAAAGGTGATCAGTTACCTTTTATGAGAAAATTATGAGACTATAGCACAAAAAACGGGTCTATATTATAACATCGAAGTCTAAAAACATCGAACGCTATAATACTGACCCCATTCAATCAAAACACCAGAAAACCGAACAGTCACAATAGCAAATTTTTTCCCAGGGAAAAAATTTGCTGTTCTGACAAACATACACATAACTCAAGCACACCAAAATAAATAATCCACACACATACACTTCACAAAACCCTACACTAAACCACACATACACCATTAGCTACCCACTTACCTTAACCCAACCCTAACCCTAAGGTCCCTATTACACACTCACCTTACCCACTCCCTAACCCTAACTCACCTACCCCACCCTAACCTTCACATCCACACAATCACACATTTACCTGACCAGCGCTCTAACCCTAACTCACTTAACCTGCCCCTAACCCTAAAGTCTGTCACTACCGCACACTCACCTCACCCATGCCCCAACCCTAAAGTCCTTAACTACCGCACACTCACCTTACCCCAGTCTGTTCACTCACTTACCTTAACACGGTCCGTAACCATCGCACCACACCACACTTACCTGAACCCAATCCGTAACCTCCATTCACTCACTTCCCTAAACCAGTCCGTAACCATTGCACCACACTGCTGTAAATAGCGAAGCCACGGACCACAGAAATCTTACCCGTGGTAAAATGTTAATGTTCTGAGGCTTCGCTATTGTCAGCTTTCACTCTAAAGGGTTTGATATTATAACATTCAAAGTTTTTGAACTTCGATGTTATAATATAGACCCCAAAAAACAGTACATTTCGTAATAGCAGGATCTATATGGGTGCACTCTCCCAGTAATCTTATCTTAACAGGACAGTGCATTACTTAAAAAATGGATTTAAATGAAACAGAAAGTGCTATTATGGATCTTATAGAAGGAAAATCCCCATGACCAGATGGATTCACAGCAGACTTCTAAAAACAATGCAGATACAAGCTGTCCCCAACTACAGTTCTATGAATTCTGTAGTGCTCTTAACAGAGTTCTTCCAGAACTTTCAAGAGCTAAGGTAATACTGCTAATGAAACCCAATACAGATGCAATGGATTGCAATAATTATAGACTCATATCCCATTATCAGTAGCTCTTAAAATATATGTGATGACACTAGCCAATAGACTAGACAAGGTTATTCCTAGCTTGGTGGGTTCAAACCTCATAGGCTTCATCAAGGGGAGACAAGGTGGATTGGAATTGGTTGGGTTGTAGTTGAATATGCAGAGCTGTACTATGACACACAGTCATGAGGTATAGCAGTCCTGTTAGAGTTTAACAAAACTTTTGACTCAATGAATAGAATTTCATTTGATACAGTATGAAATACATGGTATTCCCATAAGAATTTATAGGTATGTGTAAAACTCTGTAAGCTAATTCTTTCACACAAATCTTTGCCAATCAGGTCCTCCCACAAAATATAGGTATTAAATGCTTGACTAGGTAAGGCTCTGCCCTTTGTCGCTGTTATTATTTGTATTAGTGGCAGTTGCAATAGACTGTGTTTTAAGGGACAGACATTCACAGTGTGGTATCTCATTACCTAACTTAGATTTTTTTATCAACCTGATGTGCAGATGATTGTGTGCTGTGGATTAAAGATATAGTACAGAGTACTAGACCAATTCTCTGAACTCATAAAAGTTATACAATATATGAATTTACAGATATGCTACAATAAATAAGTTATTTTTACCTCTCTGCACAGAACTCATAAAAGTGATACAATATATGAATTTACAGATATGCTACAATAAATAAGTTATTTTTACCCCTTTGCACAGCATAATGATCTGCCTGTCAAAGAGCTAACAAATTTCCAATTCCCCATTAACTGATCCAAATTTCTCTTAAAATAAATGCTAAAAAGTCCATGATAGTATCCTTAGGTAAGAAGTCCACCCCTACAAATTACTACACTGATAATGCACACCTAAGAGTAGACCCATTAGTCAGGGATTTTGGAACACATGTAGATGGTGATTTGGCCTTGGACTATCATATGTCTACAGTTGTAAAAAAATCATTCCATGTTGCATAACTTATAAGCAAGGGTGTGGCATCCAGGTCCCAAGATGTCAGTGTTTTGTTGTAGTCTGCCCTCAAGCCCCATCATCGAGTACAATGCACCCTTCAGTATGTACCTGACCAGGCATTTGTAGCAACTGGAATGACCACAGAGGTTCTTCACAAAAAGAATACATGGTACAGAAAATAAGTCTTATACAAACTGCCTCAAAACATTAACCTGATGTTTGGCCTCATACAGGCTGCAGAAAAGCAATCTTTGCCTGGCATATAAAACATCCGCTGATATAGCCTTAATGGACCTGTTGTACATACACAAAACAAATAGCACTATAAACACCTGATTCAAAGACCTAAACCTAACTTGCAACATAAATAGAAGATGTGGGAGGGACAGGTATGCTTCTCATAGTCTGCCCCTTCTGTGAAATAGGCTTCCCAACCATGTGAATGAAAGTTCTTCCCTTTACTAATTCAACAGAAACTTGGATCAGTGGATGAGGAATCACAAACGTACCCCTGCCCTGGCACCTATGTCTCTGATAGAGAGATGAAGCTTGTAAATGCTTGACTACTCCTGTCTAAATTTGTTTACCCCCTACATAATTTATGAGACCAATACCTTTCTAATACTTCTAGGAAGCATAGCTAATTGTAAAAAGGCCCTTTAGGGTCATTAGCTTAGTGTTCTCCTATGATCCTATGACTTCATGAAGGGTAGGGTGCTAGCCATCATTTCACACATCTGGGAAAAATAAGTTGGCAGCAGCTGAGGAGAAATCATTGTAGTAGAGCAATTGGATCAGTGCCATTATCCTGTACATAAAAGACCTTTTAAATACAGAGGAATCATGACACATGCCATTAGCAAAATTAGGCACAGAAATATCCTTGATTTTATTTCCTGGTGGCAGTGCTTAAGAGTATTCTTAGTGAACAACTTAATAATATTGGTAAACACACAAATAATCAGAACTACATGAACTTTCCAGCAAACATAAAATTAAGTGCACTATTCATTACAGAAAATGATGATGGATGGTGCAGTGGTGCAGTGGTAGCATTGTCGCCTCAGAGCAAGAGGTTATATGGTTCAGTTTTCAGCTGGGGTGCCTTCTGTGTGGAGTCTGCATGTCCTCACTGCACTCATGTGGGTTTCCTCCGGGTGTTCCAGTTTCCTCCCACATTACAAAGACATGCGTCTGGAATGTTGCTCCCTGGGCCTCCGCTGAAAATTAGCTCTTTCCAAGTCAGACGTTCGTGGTTAAAAAATAATCAATAAATGATCAGGAAAAAAATTACAAAGATGGGAAAAATTTCTGCAAACAGGCATTCCTCAACAAGAATGGAAATATTGCCTAACTAAATGATAATAGACTTCCTTTGATGACCAGTTTTACTTGACAAAACTGGTATTTAATTGGCATTTAACTCCCACACTATTATACACTGATAGCAACACAAATGCCAGGAAATGTTGGAGATGTCAAGAGGATAAAGCCGGCTATTTCCATTTAGTATGGTCATGCCTCCTAGTCTCCCCTATCTGTAGAAACATTACTGACAGCATACATAAAGCAATCAGATGAGATTTGACTTTTCAGGATACACTCAAAGCTTGGTTATTAGGGTATCTCCCCAGTTGTTCCCCTCCATTCACACATTATTTCTGGATTAGGAGTGCAATCTCAACAGCTGTTGGCAGTAATCTTTCAGCTCTGGAAAATTAATCCAGTAAATTAGACATATAAAATTCAGGTTATGAGTTATAAACTGAAACTATGGATTAATAAGTAGATTGATATAAAATGACAGACAGACTCATGCAGTATTCATCAAGAACTATAAATGACGTATTAGTTGCAAGTAGCGACATAAGGAAAAGTAGTAATGGTACAGGGTAAGTCTTTATTGCAAAGACACATCTGGACATAAATTGGATGAAATGTTGAATAAGAGGTTCAGGTTTTTCTTTATGTGATCTTAAGAACTGTTATTAATGTATTATTTGTTTTGTGCTAATAGTTTTAAAACGTTATGTATGCTTGATTGCAATGACACAAAACTATGACTTGTTAACAAATCATGTCACATATCTTTGAACTGAGGCTCCTAGTTGACATCCCAGCAACACAATCATATATCTAGGAGTCAAGAAAGACTTTTGAATGGAGTGTGGCCAAAATGCTAGCTGGTTAACAGCACTTTCCCTTAGCTCTGATGTCTAGTATGCATTTCTGATAGAAAATTTAAAAAACCAGGACCAACAGAATTATTGAACCCACATATTTGTATTTCTTAAAGTTCCTGGAAGACTATTTTGTAATATTGTTTCTTTATTTGCTGAATTTTCTGTCAAAATCTTCACAGTGAGGATCCTGACAATTTCTCAGGATGAGTTACTCTAAAAGCAGTGCCCAGGACCAGTCAATGAGGAAGGAATTACAAGCTCTGTTTCTTCTACGAATGACTTACATTTAAAACTGATAAAATGGACAACAAATTGAACTCTGTTAAAGAGGAGAGTGGACAAAACAAATGGAACAGCTGAAAGAAATGATAATGCAACATAATACCCATATTGACATTATGGAGGACATTTTAAATTACCTAGATGGCAGAATTACTGAACAAGAGCTTCAACTGGAATTTCTTTTGAAACAAAATACCTCTTTGCCCAGTAAAACTGATGATCTAGAAAACAGATCAAGAAGGAACAATCTTCACATATATGGCTTGCCAGAGAAAACAGCAGGGGACAATATGGTAAATTTCATTACATCTTGATTACCTAATGTCCTAACTCTACAGGACTCCCTTTCCTATGGCATGGAAAGAATCCATAGGTCACTAGTAGCTTCTTCATCTTCTGAAAAGGTAAACTCCAATCCAAGATCTATAATTGTATGCTTTCTCTCCTCTCAAGACAAGGAACTGGTATTGAGAACAGCTTGGGCAAACTCTCCATTTATGTTTAATGGCAACATCATTAGATTTGATAATGTCTATTCATCTGCAGTGATTACAAAAAGGAAGGAATATTTACCATTAATTAAAGATCTGAATAAGAAACATTTGAAAGTTCATCTTTTTTTTTCCTGCACCAAAACCTTTGACACATTAGACTCTGCTGATCCACATCTACTAAACATTAGTATTATAGATCAATCAGAAGAAATGGATTGTAGTGGCTTTTCACTTAAGCATCAAGCAAAGAAGAGTAACTAAAAATTAGTGGACAAAAAGAAAAGATTAAAACATAAATAGTTTCTTAATTGCTATTCCTTTTGTTCATATTTACATTAACAACTGTATGCATTCAAAACTACTAAAATGAAATTTGAACTTATACATACTCCATAAGAAATAAAAAAAGATAAAAACTTTTTTTCTTATTTTATTTTATCTATTCTTGTCTATATGCTATTGTTTCTACTAAAGTATTCAAAACATAACACTACCCAACAAAATACTTATGTATTATCACAACCACGCTTTCTCGCAAGCCCGTTGTTTATATAACTGACTCCTTCCATGTTCCACAGTTACACATTGTGGTTAGCAAATAATGACTACAACTACAGTTACAGGCTTCTTTCATGTCAGAAAATGCAATTTTTATTTCGTGCCCTCTTTCTGTCGTCTTTTTATGGGATAGAGTAATTCTAGTTTAAACAAAGTGCCCGTGTTACACACCTGAAATGCAGCAAATATATAACTGAAGTGAAATTGCTTTCTGACTTGCAGTACAAACCTTTCAGTTTATTTCAGAAGTGATTTACTTCATACTTTTGATGTATTTTAGTTATATTTCTTATTCTTGGGTCCTTCACAGTAAGCAACTATTGCTTACTGACATGCTACTCCAGATGACTGATGCACATATGTTAAAACACCCTCATCACTATGAATGTGGGTTTCCTCAGTTTAAAGGGTACCCTGATTTACAATCTCATGGGTGTTGATTAGTAACGGTTGTTACACTTTTTTTTTAAACCGGAATTGCAGAAGGAAAAATTTTTATAGTTAAATAGGATTATGTTCAGACGTTTTCGACAAACGCTTTCCTCAGTATAATCACAACCACCATCAACTGTCAAACACATCGATTATACTGATGGAGGCATTTGCCAAAACCGGTGTATGTTTATGTCGGACCACTTTTGCAATGTGGTTGCAATAATACGTAAGTACCAAGTACATTAAAGTAATTCATATGGTGTCTCTTTAATAATCTCATATCAATGCAAAGCAACTATATAAGTACAAATGTATATATATATATATATATATATATATATATATATATTCATATATATATATATATATATATATATATATATATATATATATATATAGCTTATTCCTTTTAAAGCTTTTTCTCAGTACTATTTTAAAAAGTAGTCTAAAACCAGTCTGGTTCATTCTGAATGATATAACACAATGCACTTACTGCATAGATTCTAAAATAGAATCTATGTTAAAATATAATTGTTTTAAGTAACCTTTTTAACAGCTGCATTTATTACATTTTAATGTAAGACGTAATGCTTTTAAATGTTTCACTAACATTTCATATTTAATTTGCTATATATATATATAATTGTGAAGTGAAGGAGATTACTATTAGTCACTTCATGAGCTCAAGATGTATTTTTAAAGATTCAAAGCTGTTTACTTACTTTTTTCTCTTGGTTTCCTGCTTAAGCTTCCTAACTGCCTTTACTAAAGTCCTTATCACGAGTTTGAGCAATCAGTTGAATTATATCCCTTCATGAAAGTGTGGCTGACTCAAAATGAAATTAAACGGCCCAGACATGAAGTGACTGCACAAGTTAAAGGTCAAGCTTCAGCTGTTCAAGCTGTCTAGTAATTTAAAGTGATGCACATACTATTTCAGCATAAGCGGTTTTACAGATTTATTGAAAGTCATTTAACTGCACTATTTCATATATATAATTAAGTTAATTAGCAGAATCATCATGATCATCAGCCCCCTTTTTCCCATTTTCTACATGGGTTCAGGGAATTGTGTTAACTGTCACCATCTCTCTTAATTCAATGCCACACTCCTGCCTTCTTTGACACTCATGCCTGACTGTCACAGATTTTCTTTCACATAATCCATCCACCTCTTTGCTGGACATTCTCGTTTCCTCTTACCTTCTTCTTGTATGTCCCAAATCTTCTTCACCAGATTGTCTTATGCTTTTCTGCCCATGTGTCCAACCACTGTAATCTGTTCTCTTTGATCTTTTCTGCGATGGGAACTACCTTGGCTTCTGCTCTTATGTCCTCATTTCTTTGTCTGTCCCACAGAATGCATCCTACTACACTTTTCAGGCACTTAATTTCCATCACCTCTAGCATCTTTATCTGCTCTGCCTTTACAGCCCAAGTTTCTGTACCATACAGTAGTACTGGCCACACCACTGTCTTGTACACCTTACTTTTCGGCTTCATTGGCATTCTTCTGTCATAGACTACACCTGACACTCTATGCCAGTTGGCTGCAGCCCCTCTGATTCTAGCTTTGACCTCTTCATCCAGACTTCCCTTCTCCTCAACCACCCCTCCTAGATACTTGAAGCTATTTACCTGTTCCACCATCTTCCCTTCTATCTCAATTCTCAGCTTCTTCTGATTTCCTCCATTTGCTGCCATTACCACTGTCTTATCTGTGCTTAGTTTCATCCCATGTGCCTTCAGTTTTGCATTCTATTGCTCTATACTTGCTCAGACTCTGCTTGTAATGCCACATCATCTGCATACAGCAACTTTGTTGATCTGTCCCCTCTGACCTGTTTGCTAATGTAGTCCATCACCAAATATGAACAGCAGTGGGTTCAGAGCTGAACCCTGGTCTACACACACTCCCACTGGGAACCCCTCTGTGAAATCGAACACTGTTTGTACTTGAGGTATTGGGTCCTTGTACTAACCCGCACTAATTCTACCAATGTTTCTGAGACTTCAAACCACCACAGTACTGCCCACATCAGCTTTCTTAGGACCTTGTCATATGCTTTCTCCAAGTCTAGGAATGCCCAGTTTGACTCTTTCCCCATCTCTAGCTTCTTCTCAACTATTTGTCTCACTGCAAACATCAGGTCAGTTGTACTACATCCTGATCTGAATCTAAAATGCTCATCTCCCATCTTACATTCTACTACTCTGCATATCAGTTTATTTATCACCCTCTCTAGAACTTTCATGCATTGTGATAGGAGTTTGATTCCTCTGAATTGCTCACAGTTGTGGATGCCCCCTTTGTTCTCGTACACTGGCATGAGTATGCTTATTCTCCAGTCATCTGGGATCCGCCTTTCTCTCGACACTGCTATGAGTACCCTCAGGAGCCATTTCTCCCCAATCTCACCTGGCATCTTTAGCATATCTGCTGTGACCTCATCTGAGCCTGCTGCTTTCCCTGACTTCATCTTCCTTAGTGCTGTTCTCACTTCTTCTAGGGTGGGCTCCTCTTCTTCTCTCATCATAGGCTGTTTCTGGGGCAGTACAGCTTCTGTGGAGTTTTCTTCATTCAAAAGCTGCTAGAAATACTCCTTCCATCTGCCTTTGATGTCTTTTGGACTGGTGAGCAGGTGGTTGTTGGCATCCCTTATGAAGGGTGTCTGAATATCTTCTTTATCTTTCTGTCTTTGCCTAGTAACCTGATATAGTTTCTTTGTGCCACCGAATGATTCACTTTCCAGAAGTTGGTAAAGTGCCTCTGATGCCCTGTGCTAATGCTGATGCTAATGCAACTCCTTTCTTAGCTTCTTTGCAGCCAGTGTTCCTTCCTAGCCTGGTCAGTCTTTTCTATCGCTCACTTTTTCCTGCAGTCCTTTCTTTTGATAACCTCCTATACTTCTGCATTCCACCGCCAGCTTTCCTTATGCACCTTATTTCCATATCTGATGCAGCCACATATTTGTTCTGTAGTTCTCACACATGCTGTTTTGAGCTGCTGCTATTCTTCTTCAACTCCACCTATTTCCTCCACTTCTTGGGGTACTAGAACCCTGAGTAATTCCTTGAACTGCTGTATTTTCTCTCCAGACAACTTTCAGGTCTTCAGCCTGGTCTCTGTTCACCTTAGAGCCTTCTCTGACCACTGCTTGCAGCTAATTGTAGCAACCAGTGTTTATGCTGTGGGCTGACTGTTTCACTGGGGATGATTTTGCAATCATTGATTCTTCCCCAGTGCCTTTTCCTTACCAGGAGGAAGTCTACCTGAATTGGCTGTTGGCCACTCCTGTATGTGATCTTGTGACTGTCTCTCTTTCTGAACCATGTGTTGGTTATTATCAAGTCATTTGCCAGACAGAAGTCTAAAATGGCCTCTCCTTTTTTATTCCTGTTGCCCCACCTATGTGGACCCAGGCAGTCCTTATATCCTGTTCTGTCTGTCCTGAAATGTGCATTCAAATCACCCATTATCAACACCAATTCATGTTGCCCTGCTTTATCTAGTAAGTCCTACAACTGCTGTCTGAATGCACTCTTTTCCTCACTATCACAACCCTGCTGTGGAGCATATGTGAGATTATGAATACTTCCCTACCATTACACTGGAGTCTGATTGCCATAAGTCTGTCACTAATTCTGATGATATCCTTTATTGCCTTCTGAAACCTGTCTCTCACCACAATTCTCACACCATTTCTAGCCTGTCTCCCTCCTGAGTAGTAGACTCTGGATCCCAAGCCAAGTGGCTTTTCTGCACTGCCCTTCCATCTTGTCTCTTGGATACATCGGATGTCTAGCCTCCTTTGTATCATCATGTTATCCACTTCCAAGCTGCGCCCCATCAGTGAGCCCACATTAAGTGTAGCAATTCTTAGTTCACACTTGGCAGATTGATTGGTTTCATCTCCAGCTTTCACTCAACGGAGCTATCTCAGGTAACCCAGGCTTGGCAACTAGACATAAGCCAGACAGTAGCTTATTGGCCCAGGGCTGCTGGGCTTTATGGCGGGAACACACACTGGCTAATAGTGGCACATACACCCCTCCCACCATTAGAATGGGTCTCTGGCATAAGTCAGACTAGGCTGGGTCCTTATCCCACTTATCACTGGTAAGTACCCATGCCCATCTGGAGACATTAGTCAACATGACTGAATCACCTAGAGACATATTTTACACTATCGAGTGGCTAGCCCTGCCACAGCAATGCAGTCTGTGATCCATGTTCTCCTATCTTGATGATACAGCGCACCACAGTAGATGCCCCAAAGCGGTTGGTCTGTACAACTCTTCCCCATATAGGGCACTGTATGTAATCTGTACTGTTGCCCACAGCTCCATCCATTGGTGAGTTTGAGATGGAAACACTAAGCAAAAGTCGATATAGATATATAGATACAGATATATATATATCTATATATATATATATATATATATATATATATATATATATATATATATATATACAATTGTTATCTGAGTTGTATTATACATTGTTATTGTTCTTGTAAGTGTATTTATACTGTACTACTTTACTACTGTTCTACTGTTCTTAAGTGTATTTATACTTTATTACTGTTCTTGTAACTATGATTATGTAATGGAGCTTTTTCTCCCTGATCCTCCACTGAAAAAGGGCCTCTGGCATAGTTAGACATCCCCAGTAAACAAATGTAAATATATAAAATGATAAATATAAATGTATATACACACACAGGTTCATAAATTAGTACTAAGCTAACTGCCCTTGCGAGCCATTTTACACCTAGCCAATTATCCCTTGTGAGACTCAAACCCTGCACTTTGTGTTTGTAAGTCAAACACCTTAACCATTAGGCCACCCTCCCTACCCCTCCACAGAAAATATGAGTATGTATGTGTGAGTGTGTGTGTGTGTGTGTGTGTGTGTGTGTGTGTGTGTGTGTGTGTGTGTGTGTGTGTGTGTGTGTGTGTGTGTGTGTGTGTACAGAACGTTTTTCTTTTTTTTGTATTCAGTTATATTAGAATACATAAAGTAATTACTATTTACTGATGTTTATTGGAAGTGAAAAGTGAAATAACTAGTTTGATTTTATTGTTCATCTTAGTCATGGTAAATTAGAGCTTGTAAACACAAATTTAAGTAGTAATATCTTTTTTATATGGAGGCTGGTATGCATTTATATATTAGTTAAATTGCACATAATAATAAATGATTGATTTCTGTTAAAAGTATAGTTATTACATAGTCAGACTTATAAATGAAATGGATAGGGACTTTAGGGGGTGCACTTGGTTGGCTTGGCAATTCAAGGGTTCTTTTTACTCCATAAATTGCATAGACTTTTGTTTTAGTCAGTACGGTGGTGCAGTGGTAGCATTGTCGCTTCACAGTAAAAGGTTCTCCTGTTCAATTCTTGGCTGGAGCAGCTTCTGTGTGGAGTCTGCATGTCCTCCCCACAGTTGAGTGGCGTTCGAAATACATGTGTGAATAGGTGTGCCTTTGTTGAAGGTTGGGTGTCTGGCTGGCACATTGTCGCTTCACAGTAAAAGGTTCTCCTGTTCAATTCTTGGCTGGAGCAGCTTCTGTGTGGAGTCTGCATGTCCTCCCCACAGTTGAGTGGCATTCAAAATACATGTGTGAATAGGTGTGCCTTTGTTGAAGGTTGGGTGTCTGGCTGGCACATTGGCTCCATAAAAATCAACTGCCAATCATTAGTAGACCGGAGTTCTGCTGTGGTGACCCCTAAGTGGGAAAAGCCAAAAGAAAAGCATTTAATATTTTATTTCTTCTTTCTTCAATTTTGGGTGCCTATATACATTAGAAATATTATTTCACAAGTAGTCAGATCATTTCCTCTAGTTTTTATATACGTTTTCCTTTTCTCTGGTAATGGCATATATATATATATATATATATATATATATATATATATATATATATATATATATATATATATATATATATATATATATATATATATGTGTGTGTGTGTGTGTGTGTGTCCACTACATAAACTCGAAATTCTGAAATTCAGTATTTTGAGACCATAACATCAAATTAATGAAATCCCGCTATATTAGAATATTGAATGTCAAACTATTGAATGTTCACATTACCAAATCTACGGTGTGTGCCTACCAAATCTATGGTGTGCACCTTTTTTCCACCTTTATGCAAGTGTTACATTTATATTATCTCCACTGTTGTGTGATTGTGTGTTGTGAACCCTCCACCTTTGCCATGTACATCTGTAGAAAATCCACTTTTCACTTAGTACAACCATTCTACCCAGCATGTATTTTCACTCTAAAACAAAATAGTGCAAACGTTTGGTACGCCATAGATAAACCCATCCACATGGCCTACTTTAGAACAGCACTAGTCACCACATACCTCATAATTGTAGAACTCTAGCAATTGCCTGTAGAAAAGCAGGCATAGTGTATTCCTTCTTGTTCTGCAAAATGTGCTGAAACTGGTTGTGCCATTGTAGAATCCGCCTCCATTTAGGTGACGGTGGACACCCACTGGATAAAGTGCTCCTGATTTGTTCTACCCTATATTGCTCTCTTGCCAATGTGAACATCAACACAGATAGATCTGTTGCTCTGGTACCTAGCAAGCACTTCAAACGGCGATGCCACGTCTCAACCGAGTTCTGTGTGCGAGGTAAGAATAGTGAATTAAGGTTGCACACATTCCAAAATTTCACAGAGAATAAAGGAGGAAATCTGCAATATACTGTGGTACGTGTAGCAAACTTCTTCCATTTGTCTAATACATACCAGACAGCAAAGTACTGTATTAACTCCCTACCCTCTGCTGGAAATGACCCTTTTAATGTTTGAAATGCTTCCAAAACCTCTTCCTCTGGAAGAAATGCTCAGGCAATTAGGGACTTCAATGCCAGCTGAAACCTCATGTTGCTGTTTTATAGGGAGGCTATATCTAATTGTTGAACCTTCCAACATATGTTCCTACTGAAGTGGAAAAGGCAGCCTTTTGAGGTCACTTCTGCATGGTTCACCCAAATACTTTTTATATATCTGTGCAGTGACAAAAACCTGGTTCAAGGCTCCAGAGAGCACCCCAGCACTACCAGGCTATACCTCATATCATGCTTTTCGGCCCCAAATCCCAGACTGAACCACAAAAGGAGGAGGAGTTTCCATAGTTATCAAGGATATCCACACCTCCAGGTTAGTGGCATTGCACGAAGTATCGGAGACCATCCATGTGCAACTAACAGTGGGCAAGACTGCTTTTCAGTTTATAGCATCCTACAGACCACCCTCTCAAAGTCAGGAATCCCACTCGGCTTTCCTGAAAACATTGGAGAACATGAAGATCTCTCCGAACACCATTATATTGGGTGACTTCAACTACCCAAACATTGACTGGGAGCACTACTCAAGCCCCAGCACCTTAGCCCAAAGGTTCCTGGAAATTATAAACTCAAATGCTATGGAACAACTAGTCACAACTCCCACAAGAGGGGACAACATACTAGACCTGATCATTACCAACATGGGGACTCTATGCTCCACACCAGAAGTATATCCCTCATTGGTAAGATCAGACCATAAATTAATTTCACTGGATGTCCACATCCCGACCCCACCCCCAGCCCAGAAAACCACATTAAAAAACTTCTCAAAAGCGAACTTCTCACTTCTCAAAACTGAAGTGGAATCCTTCAAGGCAACAGGGCCAGTGGAAACTATGGCCCAAACTGCAGAATCCTATATAAACACATTCTACGGACATCTCCAGGAATGCATGGATCATGCTATCCCAAACAAAACCAAGACCCAATCATCCAAGGGCAGGCGTCCAGTCTGGTGGACCCCTGCCATAAATAAACTGTACAACAGAAGGAGGAAGCTACTACATGATAGAGCAAAATCCCTAATAGGGAAGGCATCTCTGATCAGTACTAGCAAAAAAATACGATCCCTCATAAAATCCTCCAAGGCCAGCCTCGAGAGAAAAATTGCACAGGACACCAAAGACAATCATAAGGCTTTTTTCAGTTATGTTAGAAACCTGGGATGCAACTCCCAGACTTGTTCTAAGTTGATTCTAAATGACAAAAAATACACTGAACCCACAGACATCGCCAATATCCTGGCAGACAGGTTCAGTGCAAGAGGAGTAATAATTTTATGGAAGAAGTCAATTATAATGCCTAAACTTATAAGTACTTATCAGGATAGATAAGGAATGCTTTATTTAATAAACATGGAGTTAAGTGGGAAAGTATATACATTATTGAATCTATACTGGATACCTGGCTTGGGAGTCAAGGTAGTTAAGCAACAGATAGAAGACATCATATAATACTCTAAAGGAAATATAATACTAACTGGAGATTTTAATTGCATAATGAGTAACAGTGATACTAATACTATAAGCACACATAGGAAAACTGCAT